>NW_026718562.1:0-13391 GCF_029784015.1 Lycium ferocissimum | reverse complement strand
ATCATATTCAAATCACTATCACCTTGTTCACAAAATATTTCCAACACTATTCACCCACTGCTTTCTAAAGTCGTACTCGCACCTTCCTTCTTTTTTCACCGGTTCACTCCGCCTCGTTCCGCACGACCTCTGGGCGTTTCTCGCCCGTTCGCGTACCTCTAATGGTTCCTTTGATTGACCTAACTTTTTATCTCGCTTCTTACGACCGGATTTACAGACTTCCGTAAAAACTTCCTGTGGGGGTCACCCATCCTAAAATTGCTCCCACCAAAGACGCTTAACTTTGGAACTCTGATGAAATTCAATGCTCTACCGTTAATATGATCGCGTCAACCTCGCCACACGACCTTCAGCACATAATTTGGAGTAAGTTGAAGTCTGGGCAGATTTCGAAACGCCCCCACAACACATCTCCCGCCGGATTAAAAAAGGGTCTCTTACTTCGACCCAATCATTACATAATACTCGTAGTTATTCCAAATTCTCGCTAGGTAGCATTTATTTTTGCAACGATGAGTGTCCAAAGTTCTCTTTGGAATAATATTTCTATTTCAACCGTACCATCCGCTTTTTGATGAAATTATATTACATCATCGTCCTTAAGCCTATCGTCTCGTCGCTTAAAGATCCCATTGTTCCCTAGGTGAAGTCATCTGCACACGCATCCCTCCGTGCTTTATGCCTTTCTATCCTTACGGGGTACCCAACATAAGCGTCCAACATACTGTCACGACCCAACCCCGTAGGTCGTGACTAGTGTCCGGGTTGGACACTCGTACGCACCTAATACTCAGAATTTACATACTACCACGCATAATCATGCATAATCACATATGGCTTCGTATTGTCGCAAAATAGCAAACATATATCACAACAGACGTAATCTCATCGTATACACAAGGCAAGCCAACTAGCCGGCCGCGGGCGCGGACCGCCCAAAAACACATAACACACACATATAGTACGTACGTAACCATACCCGCGTACATGTCCGCGAGCACCTCTAAACAGTAACAAAATCATATGACGGGACGGGGCCCCGTCGTACCCCTCGAATAAATATGTACATATGCATCAAAGAAAGTATATACCAAATATAGGCTCCGGACGAAGGAGCGCTCTCAAAACGCAGTGTATGCCCTGGCGAGCGGATCCTCAAACCGCGCGTCGCACTGGGGCGGGCGTAAAACCCCCCCCGTAGAAAGGGGTCGCACGAATAGTACAGTATGTAAAGCAGAATACGTAATCATAATGGCAAAATACAAAAGTAGATATGATATGCAAAAATGTTAAAACATTTGTTTAAAAAATATAGTTCATGCAAAGGTCTTAGAACGGTGGTCGCCACTCGTCGTTGGCGCCACGCCACGCATCACACCAGAAGAATTTCATATCTCCGTAACCCGACAAATCCGTAACACATCATAGCCATCCTTAACGCCATAACACAACATCACACCGTACGGAACCCGCCCTCCGGGAGGAGTTCGAACCATAACACACATCACACCGGAATGTATATCATAATGCGCGAAGATAACCGGCCCGGGACCCGGTGAACGAGGCGATGACCATAAGCACGAGCAGAGTCGTGAGCAACCATATGCATAAAATCATATCCATAACTCATTAATCAAATAAGAAATCCATATGCGGAAGTCGAAGGGAAAATGACACTAAGTTTCTTCAAAAATCATTAAGGACGAGCATAAAAGCCGCGGGCCCCACGAACGGGTGCCGGCCCCCATCCGAGCCCGACTACGGTGGTTTGGGGAAAGTTATGCCCTATAAGCTTACCTATTATGTTTTGGGGCGTTCCAGCTCGTATGCAAAAGTTACGGACGTTTGAAGTTCGGACCCTTTTGTGTCAAAATTCTTTGTAAAATCTTGAAATTCAATCGTTAGAAAACATGAAAGTCGTGTTTTGGTCCCGTCAAAGAGTAAGTTTTAAGGAACGAACAAAGCACATACCTAAGCTCGGATTCTAAGAGTAGAATTACCCCCAAGGCTCGGGTTACAACCTAGTATCACTAAGACATGCCAAAAGAGGAAACGACGCCTTACATACCTTATTCGCTCGCAAGCAAAGCCAACCTTCAAGCTTCGGGTTTGCCAAGATCTACATAACGCCAAGTATACTATCATTAGCCATAAGCCTTTATGAATTCAATTCTAAACGAGCATTAAATTCTACCGAAATTTCGGCAGCACTTCCTTTGTAAATACACCAACCCCGAGATTTATACTCGGCCAAATCCAACAACAACCAAGCCAACAACCAAACTACAATATCAATTCACAATATATATATATATATTCCAACTTTGTTATTCAATCCAAACACAATCCAACCATATGCAAGAACACTCTAAGCAAGTCATACAATGTTTCAAACAAGCCAAATATTATTCCAACTTACCCGAAATTGCCTCCAAACCCAAGAATAACACCAAACATATTCCTTCCTTCACAATTCACAAATTACATCAACAAACCATGCTTAAACAACATTATTCTTAAAAGTTCAAGAAACTACATTACGTCGTATTAATCCTTAAAATCAGCCCACACAATTTTTACTTCAACTAGGGATCACTAACCATCATTTTTACATCATATAACGCATGACGACAACAACCGAAACACCATATATCATTAGACTACCATGGCTGCCCTGCCACTGCCCATACACGGCCAGCCCCTATAAATGAAATTTCATGAGTTTCATTCATTTTCCGCACTCCACAACAACATACAAACATGCTAAATACAATTAACTCATTACTCATAACACACAACACACGGCCATATGGACACTTTCATGGCTCAACATCAACACTTATATCTTCATGATTTCCATTCATTTCAACACACCACAACAACACACACGACAAGCTAAATAGAATTGTTTCATCACTCTTAGCATGCCACACATATGCACGGCTATACACACATATACACACGGTCAACTTGCAACATCCACATGTTCATAACTTCCATCATTTCCACACTTCACAACACCTACAAACCATCCATGATATATGAAAATAAGCATGAAATCTTACCTCTTCCTTTCACTTCCTCCACACGGCTAGGCTTCTCTTTAGCAAGAGGAGTGCCCTCCAAGCTTCAACAATCACTCTATGTTGCTCCTTGCCTTCTAATGAGTTGAATTGCTAGAGAAAACTACTTGTTTTCCTCACTTTTTTTTTTGATGGTGATTCTCGGCTAGGGAGGCAGCCGTATGGTTGTTCTCTCTTTCTCTCAAAGTTTCTTTTTTTGCTCTTCCTTGTTCTTTCTTTCTGAAGTTTCTATTAATATATAAAATGATCACATGGAAAATTAATAAAATGAGGGGCTTGGGCGTCAAGGCTTGGCCACCACCCCTCATTTTGGGCCAACTTTGCTCTTCTTTTATTCTTTTGGCCCAATTGGTCGTGGCCTCGTCTTAAAATTCCGAAATTAATTTCCGAAGTTCCCGATTTTTGTCCCTCGTCTTTCCCGCTATTTCCACATTAATAGGTCATGAACAACACACACCTATGAAATAAGATCAACATAGCCTTATTCCTTCCAAGCCTAGTTTATTTCGAATTTTTTCCGAATAGGCGAAAACTCGGGATATAACACATACTCAGAACATTCCAACCCGTCTCAACAATGGTCTTGTCATATCGTCCGGTCGTCGTACTACCCCTTTAAAATCATGACCATGTATTCTCCTTGCGTTCCATATTCGTACTCATCTACTTATACCTGGTTTGGGTGCTTCCTTAGGTTTCCTTACCATATTTCCCCAATCTATGTCCATCCCTTTTTGGTGCACGAGGGGCTTATAACACCACTACGTTTTCGGAAAATTTTTCTCCTACATAATCCCTTTCCTATTTGCAAATCATATTCTGTCCACCCCTATCCGCCCTTATGTTCTTATCATGCCAGTCGTTTCCTAGCACTCCCTCTACTTCATTATTCGTCTCTCTATAATCTGGTCTTTCACCATTCCGTCACTGACATTACTCGTGTTCACGGCTACACATGTCATCATTTATTACTGCACCACTATCCTGCCCGCTTTTCTTTTCGTCTCTTTCTTCTAATTAACCCATTCTCCCTTTGTGCTTACTACCGTTTCCGTTATCTCGTAGTCTCTATTCTGTATTTTCCCCGAAGAAAATTTCCTAAATTCTTCCTCCTTTTTTCTCTCTCCTTTTTTTTTTGATCACTAGCTCACTTTCATACTTTAGTTACACAAATCACGTCGTATTCTTTAGTCGCTTCCTCGCCAAACTGTACGCATTTTCATAATGATCCCTATTATATTCACGCAATATTCTCGTTCGCAATCAATCTTATAAAGTGTCACACTTTTTAACTTTTGCCCTTTCTCGGTCAATCTTACTTTTAATATCTTACAAGCTGTTCTGTCAGTACGTGCATATCCGTCACATTTTTTTGACTCATCTCTTAATGTCACAAACCCTTTTCCGAATTCTTTTTATCATACCAACCTCCTAATTACCATTACCGCCAATTCCGTAGTTAACTTATTTTTTTTCAAGGTCCACCGTACTTGCAACTTAGCCAAATTCTATCTTTACTATTAACACGACCTTTCACGGCATATTACAAATCCCTACTTCATTCTCGTTTTATTCCCGGAAAATTTCACAGAGTTTCCTCTATATTTCTTACTATTGCAAAACCCGTACGTTGTGAAATACCAACAATGCCTCACGCTGGCCAACATATTTACACATATACACATCATATCACAGCACACAGGCTCCTAGTATCGACAATAGCATGAAAATGGTGAATTTACCTCGTATATCCATCTTGAATCGCACACATCGTTGCGCTTTTCTATTTATTTTTCCCTTCTAAAATTTTTGACTTTACATTTCGATACCTTATTCGACATATACCTCTCGTGCCGTTACTTACCAACGTGCTTTGTAACCTTCGCATCGTCGTTCGCTTCCTTCGTCGGTGTCACTCTTCTCGCGGAAATCAAGGGTTAGCGCGAGGAATCTCATTTCCTATGACTTAGCTCTATCGCACGATCTAAGCGTAAACAAGGTCACCGATTCCTAAATTCCCCGTGTACCTCCTCGTTTATAAGTGTGGCCGGCTTCACACCATAAACAAGGACTCTGCCGACACTGTGCCGTAGACATTCCGAGGACAAACCGCTGCGATACCACTTTTGTCACGACCCAACCCCCGTAGCCGCGACTAGTGCCCGACTGTGGCACCCGTACCTACCAAGATCCTAAACCGTAAATAGTGTACGAATAACTTATGCCATGTACAGATAATATATATACAGAATAGTGAAACGTCGCCCCGGAGCTGTCACAAATGCACGGATGTACATATCGTTATCATAATCCCACAGATAATATCACAAATAAGCCGACAAGGCTATCATAGTATAGGGGGACGTCCAAATCACGGACACACGTACACGACCGAACAAAGAATACCCATAACCCACACATATATGTCTACGTACCTCAAGAGTTATAACGTAATCATATGACGGGACGGGGCCCCGCCGTACCCGTGGATACATATAAATATACATACTAACAGACCGAATCAAAGTGCAGTGCTCGAGTCACAAGGAGCGCTCCAAGTCACCGAACAGAACCCTAAGTCGGTGGATCATCCAAACGAGTATCCGTACCGCGCGGCATGAAACGCAACCCGAAGAAAGGGGGTCGCACGAATATGTACCGAGTACGCAAAGCATGAAATATAGTAAACAGATAATAGGCAAAACCGTAAGTACGGAAAGTAAATGCAATATTTAAAATATCAAAATGCTTACTTATAAAAATACAAATCATGCATAGGCTCTTAGAACGGTGGTCGCTCGCCCGTCGTTGGCGCCACGCCACAAAGATCACACCGGTAGGTTTCATATCTCCGTATCCCCATCACATATCACAACATATCATAATAACACAAGATAACACCAAACGGAACCGGCCTAGCGAGGAGCTCGGCACCGTAACACAAGATCACACCGAATATAACATAGTACGCACGATACATAACCGGCCCGGGATCCGGTGAACGAGGTAAAAACCATATGCACGAGCGGAGTCGTGAGTAACCATATGCATAAAATCATAATCATAACTCATTAAATAAGTAGGAAATCCGTACTCGGAGGTCAAGGTGAAAATAGTGTTAAGTTTTTCCCCCCGAAGGTCATTAAGGATAAGCATAGAAAAGCCGCGGGCTCCACGTACGGTGCCAACCCCATCCGAGCCCGACTACGAGAGTCGGGGGAATGTTATGTCTTAAGAAGTTACCTATTAGGTTTCGGGGCGATCCGAGCTCGTATGCAAAATTTACGAGCGTTTGAAGTTCGGCGCTTTTTTTTTTTTTTTTTTTTGTAGCTAAATTCTTTCTAAGACTTTTGAAATTCAATCATTTGAAAATATCAAAACCTTAGTTAGGCTACACCAAAAGAGTAAATTTTGGAAGCGAATAAGACGCGTATACGAGCTCGGGTCTCGAGAGCGGAGTCACCCCGAGGCTCGTATCACAACCTAATTAATGCTAGGACATGCCAAAAGAAAGAAGGGTTAAGCTTCACATACCTCGTCCGCTCTCAAGCTAAGTTAAACCTCAAGTCTCAGGCGCTCCAAGATCTACATAACGCCAATATACCAAACATTAACCATAAGCATTTAGGCATTCAATTTCAAACGAACATTAAATTCTACAAAAATTTCGGCAAAGATTTCCCCTGTAAATACAACACCCCGAGAATCCAACTCGGCAAAATTCAACAACAACCAAACCAACAACCAAGCTACGACATCAATAATCAATTCAAAGTGCATTTCAACATCAATAACTCTTTTCTACATAATTCGACAACATTTCATTTTTCGTTCAAAATCTAACTGTACAATCGAACCAATACCAATACACACGCATTCAAGTGCTAATACAAAACCATTCAAACAAGATTCACGAACATCTCAACCAATCCACAAAGTGTTCAAACGGCCCAACCAATATACTACATAGCCCAAAGTCTTCCAAATTCAATCAAAACTACAACAATACATTTCTTCCTTCCAAATTCATAAATTACACCAACATTCCACACATTAACAACATCAACCATAATAATACAAAAAACTATATTAAAAATTACACTATTTCTTCCAACGACCTACAAACAATTCCAACCTCTATTTAAACCATTAAACCATCATTTTCATTATGGAACCCATGCAACAACAACTAAAACATGCTAAATAAAATTAATTCTTCATTCCTACACACCATACACATACACGGCCACACACCCACTTTCATATTTCCATGAATTTCATCCATTTTCACCTACTACAACATGCACAACCCGTCATAACACATAAAAAGAGGATTAAAACTTACCTTCCTCACTTAGTTCTCCAATATGACTTGAGTTGAGAATTGCATGAACAAAGGCTTGGCTTGCCCTAATAATTATTCCATGTTGTTTAGCACCTTCCAATTAGTAGAAAAACTAGAAGAATAAATTTTTTGATGAAGATTTTTGATCTTCTTTTTCTCTTCTTCATGGCCGAATATGGCCTAGATTTCTTTCTCCATGTTTCTTCAATTTTCTAGAAAATAAAATGTGAGGAAGATGACTTAATTGTCATCTTTTATTAGCACACATAAGTTGCACAAGTGGCCCTATGGCCCACATGCCTTGGCCGGCCACCCTTAGGCCCCCTCAAGAATTTTTTTGTCACTTCTAGTCCCTAAAAATTGTAAAATGATCACATGCACACTATAGCTTGACTAGTCAAATTTGGCCAACCAAGGGTGGGTCCCACACCAAGCCACACAGCCAAACAGCCAAACTTGGCCATTTCATGAAAATTACCAACTTTTCATAATTCACTTTTAACCCCAAATTTTCCTTAATATTCCATTCCAACAAAATAGCAAGCAACTTATGCCTTAAAATAACATCGAAGGTCAAAAATCTCAACCTCACATCCCGGATTAGTCTTGACCTTAACTTTTCACGATTAGCTCGGAATATACTAATGCACAAAAATGCGGGATATAACAGAAATATAGAAGACATAAGAAGAAGGTACAACTGTGACTGCTACCTTTTAAGGCGGAATCATGCATGCTCACTTTTACCTTCAAAACATATCACACATACATACATAAACTGTCTGAATCAATTAACATCATTAGCCCGCGTCCGGGGTAATCATCTCACGCGCCCACTAGTGGTGTTGCCCGTGCCATATAGACACGGTGCTATTATCATCATCCATAAGCCGCCCACTATGCCCGCCGTAAGGTGCCGCTCTCGCCGTATGTGCACCTGCGTAATCATCCATAAGCCCCCGCCGTATAGGCCGGTGTAATCATCACAACATAAGCATGCATAAGAGCCCAATCAAAAGCTATAACTCCACCGCAGTGACGTAAGGTCGGTAACCTTCGATTGTATTATGGAATAATCATGATCGTCGTGTCTCACCTCAAGGGACGAGCATTATAAGTAGACTATCAATGAAGAATAACATCAAGGGAAAACATAGAGTAAGATCATAAATATCATAAAGTGTCAATTCATACACTTTGGAGCTTTTAGAAATAGAGCTATCATCAATGAATAAAATTAACAAAATCAAGAAATAGCTCAACATTCTCATATTATCATTGATCTCATAACTTGAGACTTCTAAACATAAAATCATCATTATCATAATCATCATAGAGATGTGCTCATCTTTGACATCACCATTATCATTGTAAAAATATATGTCCATCATTGTTGTCATAAGAGCTTCTTAATCATAAATCTCTCGGGTTTGGAAAATACTTTTACATTTTGGAAAACATTTATGGATTATCGTGAGCAGCGCGCTCGAATCATGAACTTCTAACGTTTAGAAACAAGGAGGTTATAGAAACATTTATGGAATCATAATATAGGAATCATGCCTTTGAATAAAAGAGACGATCCTTAACATACCATTCGGTCGCCTTAGTCATTCAACGTTTATTCTTCCAAGCTCGCAACTCTACACGTAAACCATCCATATTATCATTAGGCTCAATATCTTACGCTTGTCTCATGCAGCCAATTGGAATATTTTTAGAATCAATAAATTCGGGCAGCATCTCCCCTATATTCTGTACCTCCTCCAAATACCAAAACAACTCCCAAACAACACAACAACATCAACAATAATATCAATACCAATATATTCCATAAAACATCCCACACGATGTTTCTCCAATTTTCAAACCAACCATAACAACATCCATAATACCATAATCAAAGAATTATATTTAATTTAATCTCAAATTAGTCCAAAATCTCCTTTCAAATTCACCTCATGGCCATCAACTTCAATTCAACACTTTATGATTTTTCTCCTATGATTCTTTCCTCGCTAAGAATTGCTAAACCTTTACATCATCTTAATCATGTAAATAATAGGAAGAACATACCTTATTGTGAAAGAACTTCACTCTATTCACCCATTTCCAATATCAAGTTCATCACCACCTTGAAGAAAAACAAGAACAATTATCTTCCATAAATTTTTCCTTGAGGTTTTGATGTCTCTTGATGATATGGAAAGGTTTTGGAACAACAAGGTTGTTGTAATGATACGGAGTGTTATAGAAGATGATGGAATGTTATGGAGAGTTATAGAACTCTCAAGCAGTGTGAGAGATGAGAAAATGATGAAAATAGTGGGTTAGAGGGGTATTTATGTGTGTGGTGGTTCGGCCTGCATCGTAGCACCCGTTATCGTAGCAAAGTGCCGTTTTTCTGCTCCGTCCGCCTAACTTGTAACGTCCATAACTTCCTACTCCGATGTCAAATTGACGAACGGTTTGTTGCGTTGGAAACTAGACTCAATGAAATACACCAGGTGGTACTCGGTCGCTAAGGTCGGGTACCCGTCATGTCCCTCTTCGGGGTGTGACAAACTTGGTATCGTAGCAGTCACCCCACGATGTCCGTCGCCCGTGTCTAGCAGTCTTGTTTTTACGGGTATGAAGCGCGCCATACTTATAAATAGGAGGCTACAGGACATTTAGGAATGTTCCTTTTCTTCATGATCTAGATCGTGCGATAGAGCCGAAACGTAGGAAAGTTCGATCCTGATTCTATTTTTCCGTTTGAATTGCAGCGATGTCGATAAAGAGAAAAAACCCCGCCATTGGAGCGGACAAACGCCTACAAGGGTGAATATTAGACGCCGTCACATCCGTACGAGTCAGAGGGTAATGGAAAAGATAAAAAGAAGTATAAGCTATACGATTAAGACAGACCCCTCAGAGATTATGACTTCTATTGAGGAGGATCCGTCTGAGGGCTCATATGAGACACCTGTACGAGCGGCTTCGGTTACGACCTCACCATAGATTTTAGTTTCGCATTTGGGACCTGTTGAACAGGATGTGAGGGGAGCATAGCAGGGGTTGACATGTCTAGTTTCCCCTCAAAGTTCAAAGATTATGTTAGGGCCGCTAAGCGTACGTTAGCTCTACTCACGAGGTACCGGATAGTCTTCTGGGCCTTGGAAGTCTCATAACCGTGATCGCAAGATATGTTATGAGATATGTACAAGAGGAAGAGGATAGTCAGGCCAACAGAAGGAGAGTAGTTGATGAAAATAAGAGGGATTTGATGTTGAGGGGGGATCAAAGCAGTGCATGACGAAATCGTAATGCTGAATAAGATACAGAATTTCACTTACAAGGGCAATATAATGTACGGTTTTTCCCCACCCTTTTGGTGACATCGGATTAAGGGACCCCGGACTTTTCTTATGCCGAGTACCCGGTCGAAAGGAAATCAGAATTAGGGCTTATGTACTTTTGGTAGGATACATGGGACAAATATGTAAGTAAGAGCTCATAGAAGTGGGTAACATTGATGGAAAGATAGCACAAGATTCAAAGTACACATTGGAAATTACGATTGATTAAATGGAAGTCAAGTGCAGAGTTAGGACACCATTAGGAAGTAAGGATGAACAGAATTTAGATGAATTAGTAATGTTAAGAATATCTCGGGAAAGTTTCAAGAATGATTATGAGATAAAGTGCTAACGGATAAATTGGATTGCAATCAAGTCGAATAAGATAACAGAACAAGCGGGACTCGAGAAAAGAAGAGTCGACGAGATAACGGTTAAGAATCGTAGATAGAAATGAGTTAGTTTAACAAGTAGACCACGCAAGCACAGAAGTCCTGTCTACATTACCCGAGATAATTATGTAAGCTGAATTTGGCTGAGAACGAGTTGCACGAAAGATAGAGAAGTGAGCCGTTAAATGTGATAAGCGCCGCGGGGGAAATGATCGTCTCCTGAAAAAGGGAAAAGGACGCTAGTGCCAGAAAGTAAGTTGAGTCAGAGCTAACATCGATATATAGATATAAGGTATTCATCATGATTAGATGACGACTTAAGGATAAAAGACAAACGATTAGATATGGGGAAGGATATTGATAAGCGACGAAAGGGAAGTCCTTGTAAATCAATCGCGACGGAATAATATTATGAGCTTGCATCGTGATGCAAAATGATATTAAGCACGGCTAAATAAAATATGTATGCATGTATAGGTCTCGCCAAAAACCTAAGGGATGTCGGAGCCACCCTAGTATGGAATATGTACCCTAATGAGAAATTTGGCTCTCCTGGAAGAGAGGGATTGAAAGTAACAAAACGGCTTGAGGAAAGCAAGAAGGGGCTGAATTATAAGAGAGGAAAATGAGCAATGTATGTCTAGCGAACTGAATTTCACCCCGATAGACCACAAAAAGTTAGGACAATGCGAAAAAGGCTAGGAAACCATAAAGCGGAGAGGAAGAGGAGGCATAGGTGCGGATTAAAGAACCGCGATAAAGGAGAATGGAAGAGAAACAAGAGTTTGGCATTTGTGTATTCGAGGGGTTAAGACCATAAAGATAAGGATAGTTCAGCACTAATAAGAAAGGTAAAGAAACCCTAAGTCCGTAGTAGATTAAGAAAGGCGTAGCTATGAATGATGAATTGTGCACGTGTTGAAGAAATAAAGGGTGAGATGATAAGTTAGCCCTAATAAAGGGAAGCAGGCAGACCCGAATCGCGGAGGCAAGCAGCGTACCAGATCTAGAGGACATTGCAATGATAATTGATACCTGTAGTTTTGTGTCAAATAAGAGATATCACGCAAATGATGCATAATGGGTGGAAACACAAAATGAGAATGTACAATGAGGGAGACGTTATTCGTAATTGAGTAAGGTGGAATAAAGTTTTGAGGTTAGCGCAGCGCAACGCAACGCAACAAAGGGATACAGTGACAGGAGACCATAGGCCAAGATTCGAAGGGACAAATATCGAAGATGGTTATAAAGGAAAAATATGTGAGGAAAACCTATAAGAAAGAGACGTCCTATAATACCCTAAGTCGATGACAGTATATTGCAGCCAGAAACCTAGATGCAGACCAAAGGACGAGAAGATGAAGTAATATTGTGGGGCAAGGAGAAGCAGCTACAAAAAAGTAGTACACAACTCAGTTACCTCTAAGGCTCATGACATGTTCGTTGCATTGGTGGCCAGGGAAGCTTCTCAACTGATAACCGAGTAGAGGTATTAGCCGCTAACATCATGCTTTGACCCTGATTCCTATGAACAATATTTTCTTTTCCACTACACCAAGAATAGAATGAGAAGAAAAAGGAAATTTCTGAGAATAGAATACTCACAGAAAGCCTAGTAGGAACTGTCACGACCCAACCAGGGGGCCATGATGGGTACCCGGAGCTAGCCTACCGAGCACCACTTGTCATACTTCTCCCAATCTATCTCGGTGGACCACTTTTCTATTTATCAAATAACTCAACCTGAATAAATGTCATTCTCAAAATAAAACTCATTATGAAACAATCTTCGATTCCACCTCAAAACATATATATGAACAAGCCCACGAGGCTACAAAATGATATACAAAATATATACTAATTAATAAGGTCACAAAACATCTACTATCCACATATGTCTACGAGCCTCTAACTGGAATGTTGAAAATCATAAGGACGGGACAGGACCCCGCCGTGCCCCAAATATGCACATAAAAGAATATACCAATAAACTGCAACTCCGGAGTAGTGGAGTGCCCCTGTATATTAACTGATAAAGCTCCTAGGGATCTGGATCATCTCCCTGTCTACCTGCGGGCATGAACGCAGCATCCACAAAAGAAAGGACGTCAGTACGAGTAATCTACTGAGTATGTGTTATATCCCGTATTTTTAACAACGGGATAACTTGAGTTAATATGACAAGTTAGGATACAAGGTATTGAGACAAAGTCGATTTTCCCCCTTT
>NW_026718561.1:0-13260 GCF_029784015.1 Lycium ferocissimum | reverse complement strand
GCCCGACAAACGATTATACTTAACAATGTCGACATCCGACCATAGGGGCCGGGTATAACCGTATCTTATACATACGAATAGTAATACGTCGCCCAAAAATTGTCACAAACACATACATACATACATACATATCGTAGTCATAACTTTTATAGGGATACATATGCGAAGATCAGGCGTAGTCTCAAACCGCCGCATATAGGCATATACATCGCACATAAGCCAGTAAGGCTATCATAATACAGGGGGATGTCCAAGACACAAATCACACTGACATAGCTGAACAGTGACTACCCACAACCCACACATATGTCTACAGACCTCTACGAGTAACAATAAAACCATATGACGAGACAGGGCCCCGCCGTACCCATGAATAGTCATATACATATGCATCTGTCACACCCTAATTTTCGATAGGGCGTGATGGGCACCCGACCCTTACGGGCGGGTCGAACTCCGGCCGACTCGTAATACCGTAATCACGCGGGCCCTCAAATCATGACATAAACATATAATGAAAGCTTTTCGAAGAACAATATACTTTTCACTTTTATCAAATCAAATAAAATGCGTAACATACGAAACTTGTAACACAATGCAATAATACATCGGCTTACATAGCCGCTTTCAAAACTGACATCCTATACACACGACACTGTCTGCAAAGTCTCTAATATAATTCCAGAAACCATAGCAAAAGCGCTCTGACTCGGCAACACTCCGGGAGGAAATGGAGCTCGCCAATCCAAATTGGAACATCTTCTACCGACATCTTCTGCTATCCGGGTATGCACCGCGTGGCATGAAACGCAGCCCCGAAGAAAGGCGGTACGAAACTTGTACCGAGTATGTAAAGATGAAATACATTAAAGCGTAATCGTAACCGAACCGGAATTTACAAACAAAGTTTAATAAATCCGCAGGATCAAAAGACTTTCCTTTGAATCATATACCGTGCGTATCAATATCATATCATCATATCATTACATATACATGCCGTACCCGGCCCTCCAGTGAGGGACTCGGTGAATGAGATCATATAATCATCATGTCATTATATGCATATACATATATATATATATATATATACCGTGCCCGGCCCTCTAGTGAGGGACTCGGTGAATAAGATCATGTATATATCGTACCCGGCCCTCTAGTGAGGGACTCGGTGAATACCGTACCCGGCCCTTTCGGGACTCGGTGAAATATCATATATATATACCGTACCCGACCCTCTAGTGAGGGACTCGGTGAAATAATGCAATAGTTTGTGCACGAATACATACCTAGGCCCGGACTCGGTGAAAGACATATCGAGGCTTGCACGAGCGAGTGAGTGAGAAACCATATGCACACATATCAACATTACGGACTCAAATGGATAAGCAAATAGTCGGCGCTCGAGAGTTAAAGCGGAAATCATATTAAGTTCTTTAAAAAACAAGTCATTGGGACTATACAAAGGAAAATCTCGGGGACCACGGATATACGTCAAATCAATCCGGGCCCGCCCATGAAATTTAAAGTCATTATACGTTATAGAATCATTTGCGAACATATCAAAGCGATCCAGTTTCGTCTAAGAAAGTTACGGACGTTCGTAGTTTCAGAATTCTTTACAACAAAATCGCTTTATGTAATTTGAAATCCAATCATACAACAGACATAAGGACCATAGTCCGACTATATTAAAAGCGCGAACATCAAGAAATGAATAAGACTCATATATATATATGCTCGGATCGTAGGAATGGAATTGCCCCGAGACTCATAACTTATCATAGCTTAATCATATCTAAGACATGCCAAAAGAAGGAAAGGGGTAAGCCTTACATACCTCATCCGCTTCCTAAGTTAATCTGAACTTACGTCTCGGCTTCTCAAGGTCTACAACAACATCATTAGGCATCGAACATTAGTCGCAAGCACTAAAGAATTCAACTTAAAGCCATTACTTTATCTACAGAAATTTGGGCAGCATTACCCCTATAAATTCAACACCCCGAGAATCCAACTCGGCCAAGATCATCAACAACAATGCCAACAATCATATAAGCAACATCAATAATCAATTCAAAGCTAACCCAAGATCATTTAACAAGATTCAAGAACACTTCGGACAATTCACTACGTATTCAAATCAGCCCATCCACTATATAATGAAACCCGAAACCTCCAAGTTCAAGGAAACAACACAACACATTTTCTTCTTTCCGAATTCACGAACTACATTAATAATCCATTTCTTCCATGAGTTCAATAAACTATATAAAATTCCATAACAGCCGCAAATAACTATAACTTCACTTTGAACCATTAAACTTTCATTAGCACCATAGAATCCACAACACAACAATCAACATACCAAATAAATTTAGTTCTTCACCGTTATTCAACACTACACATGCACGGCCATATCCATGCTCACGGTTTAACATCAACATATCATGTTTCATGATTTTCCTCCATTTCTACATATCACAACATGCACAAACACCTATAAAACATGTAAAGATGATTAAATCTTACCTTCCACTTAACTTCTTCCTTGGCTAGAATTGGTGAATAGCGCAACGAACGGTTCAATTGCTCCAACAACTACTCCACGTCGCAGGACCTTCCGCTTAGTAGAAGCTAGAAGAAAATAATTTTTCTTAAGCACCTCATGGTCTTGGATTCGGCCACCATGGCCGTTTGTTTTTCTCCTTTCTATTTTTTTCTCCATTTCTCCTTAAGTTTCTAGAATTGGAAAGAAAGATGAATAAGTCTTGCTTAATCATCTCTTGTCCATATATATATATATATATATATATATATATATATATATATATATTTAGCCTCCACAAATATAAAATGAACACTTGTGCCCCTCATAATTTGGACTAATTAAATTTGGCCAACCAAAGGGGGAGAGGGCCCCACCATACACGGCCACTTTGGCCTTTGGCCATTTCATGAAATAAAATTTTTCCACTTCTAACCCCAAGTTTCCTTAATATTCCCATCCAACAAAATTTCATAAGCATCTTGTGCATTACACAAAGTCGAAAATAATCTTGTCCTTAACTTTCCACAATTAACTCGGAATATCCCGACGTACCAAATACGGGATATAACATCCTTCCCCCCTTTGGAACATTCGTCCTCGAATGTTCAATTAGTCTCATAAGGTTTTGTAAGGATTTCGGGGGGGGGGGACTTCTTTTATTACTATAACGTGCTATCTCATTTCCCAACCATGTTTCCTCTTTATTTCTTCTTCCGCTTTCTAAGTCATCCTTTCCCTGTTATCGCCCTGCCACGATGCCTTAACAGAAACCACGTCCTTAGTACGTAACATTCTTGCTTTACAAACAGTGTAATAAGGTCCATTATATTTTTCGGCTAAGCTTCTCTTTCTTGTCGAGTCTCATTACGCTCGTCATGGATGATATCTTTCAAAAATATCCACCTACCAATCTGGAATTCTAAGTGTCGATATTGATTATCTTCATATAATTTTCGCCGTCTCGAAGCCACTAATAACCTTTCCCTGAACAAGTTTTACCTTGTCAATTGTTTGCTGAATCGTATCTGAGCCGATTGACCTAGTTTTTCTCAATCCCAAACCAGCCCATATGTGCTCTGTACTTTCTGTCATACCAAGCCTCATGTGTTTTCTCTGTTATAGCCCGTATTTTGTACGTTTGGATATTTCGAAGTCGTCGTGGAAAGTTACGGGCGAGACGATTTTCAAAAATTATTTTAATGCAAGTGCTATGAATGTTGCTTATGAACATTATTAGTATGGGAATATTGTGAGAGGTTGAGGGCGAAAAGGAAAATTCGCAAAATGGTTCATGGAAATATTTAAAAGGCTAGGGGCAAAATGGTCATTTCACGGGAATTCAAGAAAACTCCAAAAGGGGCCATATTGGCCATGTGAAGAAAAGAATGGAAAAAGGATGACTAAAATAATAAGTCATCTTTTAAAAAGAATAATATAATAGAAAGAAAACTCTAGAGAAATAAAAGGAAAGAAAGAAAAATCTAGAGAGAGGGGCATGTGCCCCTCACATGCATACAAGAGGAACATATATATATAAGGGAGGAGTACTCATATTTCATAAAGAGAGAAAGAAAGCAAGAAAGAAAAATGGAGAAAGAAAAGGGAGCAACCATTCGGCCACAAGCTGGCCGAAAATGGTCCTTGCCCATTTGATCATGGAAAAAATTATTTCTTCATGCTTTCATACTAATTAGAAGGTCCTCTTCGACGTGGAGTGGTTGTTGGAAGAAGAAAGCTATTCGTTTTGCAAAAAGGCAAGCCTAGCCGTGGAAGAAAGTTGAAGGGAAGGTAAGGCTCAAACTTGTTTTTCATGTGTTGTGCATGATTTGTGGATGTTTTGAAGTATGTAAATGAATGGAGTTGTGGTGAATTGTGTGTGGCGAAAGTTGTGCTATATGGTGTAGGAATAATGAATTAATGTTATTTATCATGTTGGTTGTTGTTGTTATGAACTATGTGATGAAGAAATGGGTGAAATGCATGAAAGTAGGATGTTGAGGTTGAGCCATGAATGTTAATGTTGGCCGTGTATGTGTGTTATGTCTAGGAGTGATGCATTAATTCTAGCTAGTATGTTGGTGGTTGTAGAGTGTCGAAATGAATGGAAATCATGAAACCTTCAATGTTGGTGTTGAGCCGTGGAGTGGTATGTGTGTGGCCGTGTAGGGGCTGTTTGGAGGAACATGGTGAACTAATTTAATGTAGTATTTTGGTTGTTGTTTGTTGTGGATTATGTGGTAAAAACGAAGGTTGGATCACTCAAATGGAAGTCGTAATTGTTGTGGGCTGATTTGGAACATAATGTGATTTCAATACAGTTTCTTGCATTAATGAAGATATTGTTGCTAACGTATGGAATTGATGACATAGTTTATGAATTTGAAAGAAAGGAATGCATTGTTGTCGTATTCATTAATTTGGAAGGTTTCGGTAAGATTGGATGTTGGTTTGGATATCCCGAATTATCTATCGATATTGTTATTGTGATTGTTGGTTTGGGTGTTGTGATTTGGGCCGAGCCATAATTCTCGGGACGGTGTATTTACGGGGAGGTGTCGCCGAAATCTCGGAGAAAATAAGT
This sequence comes from Lycium ferocissimum, assembly GCF_029784015.1. Lineage (NCBI taxonomy): Eukaryota > Viridiplantae > Streptophyta > Magnoliopsida > Solanales > Solanaceae > Lycium > Lycium ferocissimum. The sequence continues at coordinate 8,131 of NW_026718561.1, read as the reverse complement.
AAACTTATTTGGAAGATTAAGACAAGTTGTTGACTAAGAGTGAATTCTTATAACTTTATGGTTGATATTGGGTAAATGTGACCAAATTGCGGCTTTTTGGCAAACTTGAGCTGGGATTTGGAGAAAGCTTAAGGAGCGGAAAAGGTATGTAAGGCTTACCCTTTCTTTCTTTGGCATGTCCTAGATGTAATAAGTTTGAATACGTGCTTCGGGACTACTCCAATTCTAGAAGTTCGAGGTTGAATTTAGTTACTATTCATTCAATAGAATTGAACTAACTAATTTGCGCTTTATTATAAAGACATGTCCAAACGTCCGTAACTTTTGAAAGTGAAAGTGGAAGGCCTTGAAATCTTCGAGGATAGTTTAATGAGGTATAATGACCATGTTTTTATGTTCGTTACCCGACTTGACCCGAGGTGGGCCCACAATCCCCGAGACCTAATTGTACTGTTCTATTTGCTTTATGTCCGTAGGATAACTAAGGAAACCTTTGACTTTCGTCCCGAATTTAATATAAGTGTCTGATAACCCAGATATGAGCATTTTGGTTTGACTATCCGGATATAAACACTTCGACACGAATGATCTGATCTGAATATTTTGATATAAGCATTCTGATGTAAATATTCTGAAATGGAAATTCTGATATAAGTATTCGGATATAAGTGTGGTGACATAAGTATTTTGATATGAACGTTCTCTGTGAGCTTTAATGTTCTTCATACACGATCCTGGATCGCTTGAAAAGTCCGAAGAGGTTTCCGTGCTTCAAATGGTTATAACTTTCTGATGCTAATTCGGAAGGACCCGAAACTTGCTTCTGGATCTTCATATGCGGGTAAGTGTACGTATTCATCGAGTCTGGATTTATGTGCATATGGTTTCTCACGACTCTGTTCGTGCATGGCTCAATGTATCTTTCACTGAGTCCCGGGCCAGGGCATGTTATGTTCTCGTGCGTACTTTACGGTATGATTCTGATTCACTGAGTCCGGCCAGGACATGTTCTCGTGCGCATTTCATTGCATTATTCACCGAGTCCCTCGTACTTGCGGGCCGGGACACGTTATCCGTGTATGTTTATGATGATACGGGGATGGCGGCCAGGATGGCATTTGATATTATCCACCGAGACCCGCAGTAGAGGGCCGGGACACGTTATGTATATTTGATAAAGGATTCTGATCTGCATGATTCTATATTACCGAGTCCCTTAACAAAGGGCCGGGACACGTTATTTGCATATATGAGTCTACTATATATGATCCTCGCTCACCGAGTCCCTTATCAGAGGGCCGGGACACGTTTTATGCATATGCGCTATATAATATCATCTGAGCATTCCGTGCATTCTGTATTCTCGTCCGATATGTGTCAGCATCTGAACATTCTGTATGTTCTGTAGTTTGCTCGTTATATGATACAATACGAATAATGTATGTTCGTATGTTCGGCGTTCCGTCCGATGTATGATTCTATCCGAATATTCTGCACATTCTGAACTCCGTCTGACGTGTGACATCTCCCGTGCGTTCTGTATTTTCCGCACCTCTTCGGACATGCGATCGGCGATTGCAGAATAAGTATTTTGGTATACTGGTTGGTTCATTTATTTTCTGTACACTTTTTAGCATATGAAACAGGTATGTATGAATTGCGTCTGGGAGGTAAGCGTCTGCTGTTCTGAGTAACGTATGTACCTGATAATTAAATACGTTTCGGTTATAGTTTTATTTCTCCGTATTGCATGCCTTACGTACTCGCACATATTCCGTGCCGACCCCCTTTCTTCGGGTCGCGTTTCATGCCGCGCGGTACTCCCGTACGAGCCGGAGTTATTATAGAAGATGTTCCGGCGGAGATGGCAAGCTCCAATTTCCCGGAGTCTTTGCCGTGTCGGTTTGTCGGTTATGACTTCGGATCCGTGTTAGAGACTTTGCGAGACGCGTCGTGGGTATGATACGTCGATGTCAGCGGCTCCATCAGCCGACATGTCGATTTGTGTTATGTAGTAAATCCTGTATAATTACAGATTTTGTCAGACTTATAAGCTTCATTATGTATTTCATGATTATTCAGTTTTGAGATTTGAAAAAAAAATTATGTGCGTAATAAGAGTTTGTGGGTTCGCTCGGCTCCGGATGTGGGGTCGGGTGCCCATCACAACCTAGTAAGGTCGGGGTGTGACATTCTCGACTCCTTCAAAAGACTTTAACTGTCGCTCTACCTTTTGCTTTCAGTCTCTGTCTTTGGAGTTAGTTATCAAGTAACGACGAAGCCCCGTCATATAATGCTTTACACAGCCGCTCCTTGCTTCAACTATCCCCAGCTGGTATAAGTCTGAAAGAATTTGACGTCTAGATTTACCTCTTTTTTGTAACTAGTTAGTTCTGATCACCTTGTTTAAATCATCTTATAATCCCCCTTTACTCGGCAGTATTCTAGACACATTATCTCGTGTCGTCCCTTTATCCTTAATGCAAACTCTTCCATCGTCCCTTTGCTCAGATCTTGCTCTCAACTTTCCTATCCACACATTACGTTGCGATCTTTCCAAGAATACACGAAGGTGCTCTAGTTAGCCCAAGAAATACCTTAGCGTCGCTTCACTAGTCCTTATGTTCTACCTTGTCTCGCCTTCTCTTGTCTTACCTTCGATATCGAAACAGATCCTTAGTTCAATCATAGCCATGCCTCGTCCGTCCTCAGCACTAATTCTATTTTAGTGATTGGCTTAAACCATCGTTACATTTTTCTGTAATGTACCCGAAATATCACAACTGCATTATCCTTGCTAAGCCTTCGCTCTCCTTATCAAATACTTACTTAGTCTTATTCTTAGCATACCAATACTTACAGGTGACATCACTGTCCTTGTACAACTTATATAAAGTACGTTCAATCTTAGACATGGTCCTTTCGTCCTCTCCCAAACTCATTCCGCTCTCTTGCATATCTTGTTCATACCAAAACCCGCTCGTCCTATTTTGTCATATTTCTTTCCCTTCCTTTAATCGCTCTTGACTCCCTCACTTCTTACCGTAAAGGGTTTTCTATTCCTTCTTCTTTAATGCCGATGTTGCGACGATGATTAGCAGATACCTCTATAGCCAACATCTTGGCCCTTAATCTAGCAGAGCATCGCTATCCTTCCTACTATTTCTTAAGTTATTCAATACCGTCTTCTTGTCATACTCTTTTCCTTATACACGTCCACTTCTTAGCGTCATGTCATTCAAAGTCTTTGCCAAACTTCTCGCTTTACCTTAAATACCATCCTGACTTTTATCCACTTATTGCTGGTTTTCCGATCTTATTAACTTATTTCGGTAAGGGGTCTCGTTTATAGTTTAAGCATCCACATCAAACATATTACAGTGTCAACTGTTTCCATCTCACCCTAGCATTTCTCTCACCCGCTTCCCCCCTTTAGGGGTGCACTTATACCATTATCCGCTTATACTTTGCCCCATGTCCTTATTTCCAATCTTAATTAGGTCCGACGATAAGTATTCAAAGTCCTCTCGGAATTTTATTTTTATCCCAACCTATCTCTGGTGCTTCCTTGTCATTTCTCCTGTTTATGCCTATCTCTTATTCAGCACACGAGGAATCTTATACTACCTCTATGTCCTTCAGATCACACTACTCCTACATAATTCTCTGCTTATTTCAAAACATATCCCGTTCGCCCTCGTCTATCTGTATCATACCAGTCATCTTCTAGCACTCATTCCACCTTGTTCCTCGACTTCCTATAACTTGGCCTTCCACAGTCTCGCCACTTATGGTACTTGTGTCCTCAGTTACACATGTCATAACCTATTACTACACTGTTGTCTTGCTTTCTTTCTATTTCTTCTTTCTGCTGACTCCTTCCCTTCACCGACCTGATCCGCCCCGTCCTACGCGACCTCTTAAGGTTTCTGCCCACTCCGCAGACTCTAATTTTCCTTAGATTAATCTAACTTCTCATTTGCCTCTTACGTCTGAGTTTGTAAGACTTTTCAGAAAACTTCCCGGGGGGTTCAGCCATCCTAAAATTTCTCTCACCCCAGCACGCTTAACCTTGAAACCTTAGTAAGGTTTGATGCGTTATGCTAGTAGGATCGCGTTCACCTCTCCGTATGACCCTCGTCACGTAATCTGGGGTAAGTTGAGATCTTAACATATCCCAAAACGTCCTCACAACACATTCTTATCGGCTGTTTTTTATTAATACATTCCTATCCGTCACCATTCTTTTTCCTTCATACTCCTGTCTTAATCGTATCATTACCTCCTTTAACTATAATCCCATCATATTTTTCTCCTACTTATCAACTCAGTCGGTGCCTTAATATATCACTCTACCCAAACCTATCAGTCCTTCCTAAATCATCTCTTAGCATCACCAGTCCATTCCAAATTTCTTATTACCATATCCTCACCGACCTCCTATTTACTATTATCACCAATCCCACGGTTAACTTATTCCCAAAGGGCAGTCGTACTCACGGCTCAGTCAAATCCTATTGTTACTATTGCCACGCCCCTTTCAAAACATATGCCAAACTTATGTCCCATTCTCATATTATTATTTTCCGAAAAATTTCGACAGAGTTTCCTTTGTATTCCTTACTATCCCACAACCTGCACGCAGGAAATACCAACAGTGCCTCACAGGGCCTTCACATATATGTACATATCATATCATATCGTATCGTATCACGAAACCGCGCGGGGCTCCCAATATCCACAATAGTATGAAAACAATTAACTTACCTCGTACGGCCAACTTAACTGTACCTGTTACACTTTCTTGTTTACTTCCCCTTTCAGTTTTCAACTTTATTTCAATCGTACTTCAATATCTTACCCGACATATATCTTTCATACTTAGTATTTACCCGCGTACTTTGTAACTTCCAACATCGTTAATCGCTTTCTTCTGTCGATGCCTTTCTCCTGCTGCAATCAAAAGTTAGCGTAAGAAATCTCATTTCCTATGGCTTGGCTCTATGGCACAATCTAAGATGTGAAAGAAAAGTAAACACCCTAAATGCCTAGTAGCCTCCTCGTTTATAAATGTGGCGCGCTTCACACCATAAACGGAGGACTCCACCGGGACACGACTATAGACAACCCCCAGACGAACCGCTATGATACCAATTTGTCACACAATTTCCGATAGGGCGTGATGGGCACCCGACCCTTACTTAGGGCCAAGTGAACCCGCTGACTCTCATAATACTCGTAATCATGCGGGGCCCTCAAATCATGACATAAACGTATAATGAAAGCTTTTTGAAGAACAATATGCTTTTCACTTTTATCAAATCAAATAAAATCTGTAACATACGAAACTTGTAACACAATGCAAAATAATACATCGGCTTACATAGCCGCTTACAAAACTGACATCCTATACACACGACACTGTCTGCAAAGTCTCTAACATAATTCCAGAAACCATAGGAAAAGCGCTCTGACTCGGCAACACTCCGGGAGGAAATGGAGCTCGCCAATCCAGCTGGAACATCTTCTACTGACATCTTCTACTCATCTGGGTGTACCTGCGTGGCATGAAACACAGCCCCCGAAGAAAGGGGGTCAGTACGGAATTTGTACTGAGTATGTAAAGCATGAAATACATTAAACAGAATCGTAACCGAACTGGAATTTACAGAAACAGGTTTAATAACCAGAGGATCAAAAGACTTTCCTTTGAATCATATACCGTGCGTATCAATATCATATCATCATATCATTACATATACATGCCGTACCCGGCCATCCAAAGGAGGGACTCGGTAACGAGATCATATAATCATCATGTCATTATATTCATATACATATATATATATATATATATATATATATACCGTACCGGCCCTCTAGTGCGAGAACTCGGTGAATAAGATCATGTATATATCGTGCCCGGCCCCCCAGCGAGGACTCGGTGAATACCGTACCTGCCCTTTCTGGACTCCTATGAAATATCATATATATATATCGTACCCGGCCCTCTAGTGAGGGACTCGGTGAAATAATGCAATAGTCTGTGCACGAATACATACCCGGCCCGAAACTCGGTGAAAGACATATTGAGGCTTGCACGAGCAAAGTAGTGAGAAACCATATGCACACATATCAACATTACAGACTCAGTGGATAAGCAAATAGTCGGCGCTCGAGAGTTAAAGCGGAAATCCTATTAAGTTCTTTCAAAAACAAGTCATTGGGACTATACAAAGGAAAATCTCGGGGACCACGGATATGCGTCAAATCAATCCGGGCCCGCCCATGAAATCTAAAGTCATCATACATTATAGAATTATTTGCGAACATATCAAAGCAATCCGGTTTAATCTAAGAAAGTTACGGACGTTCGTAGTTACAGAATCTTTTACAACAAAATCTCTTTATGTAATTTTTGAAATCTGATCATACAAAAGTCATAAAGACCATAGTCCGACTATATTAAAAGCGCGAACATCAAGAAATGAATAAGACTCGTATGTATGCTCGGATCATAGGAATGGAATTGCCCCGAGACTCATAACTTATCATAGCTTAATCATATCTAAGACATGCCAAAGAAAGAGCGGGTAAGCCTTACATACCTCATCCGCTTCCTAAGTTAATGCGAACTTACGTCTCGCTTCTCAAGGTCTACAACAACATCATTAGGCATCGAACATTAGTCGCAAGCACTAAAGAATCGGCTAAGCCATTACTTTATCTACGTAAATTTGGCAAAGATTATTACCCCTATAAATTCAAAAGACCGAGAATCCAACTCGCCAAGATCATCAACAACAATGCCAACAATTATATAAGCAACATCAATAATCAATTCAAAGCTAACCCAAGATCATTTAACAAGATTCAAGAACACTTCGGACAATTCACTACGTATTCAAATCAGCCCATCCACTATATAATGAAACCCGAAACCTCCAAGTTCAAGGAAATAACACAACACATTTTCTTCTTTCCGAATTCACGAACTACATTAATAATCAATTTCTTCCATGAGTTCAATAAACTATATAAAATTCCATAACAGCCGCAAATAACTATAACTTCACTTTGAACCATTAAACTTTCATTAGCACCATAGAATCCACAACACAACAATCTGAACATACCAAATAAATTTAGTTCTTCACTGTTATTCAACACTACACATGCACGGCCATATCCATGCTCACGGTTTAACATCAACATATCATGTTTCATGATTTTCCTCCATTTCTACATATCACAACATGCACAAACACCTATAAAACATGTAAAGATGATTAAATCTTACCTTCCACTTAACTTCTTCCTTGGCTAGAATTGGTGAATAGCAGCAACGAACGGTTCAATTGCTACAACAACTACTCCACGTCGTAGAGGACCTTCCAGTTAGTAGGAAAGCTAGAAGAAAATAATTTTTCTTAAGCACTCCTCATGGTCTTGGATTCGGCCAGCCATGGCCGTTTGTTTTTCTCCTTTCTATTTTTTTCTCCATTTCTCCTTAAGTTTCTAGAATTGGAAGAAAGATGAATAAGTCTTGCTTAATCATCTCTTGTCCATATATATATATATATATATTTAGCCTCCACAAATATAAAATGAACACTTGTGCCCCTCATAATTTGGACTAATTAAATTTGGCCAACCAAAGGGGGAGAGGGCCCCACCATACACGGCCACTTTGGCCTTTGGCCATTTCATGAAATAAAAATTTTCCACTTCTAACCCCAAGTTTCCTTAATATTCCCATACAACAAAATTTCATAAGCATCTTGTGCATTACACAAAGTCGAAAATAATCTTGTCCTTTTCACAATTAACTCGGAATATCCCGACGTACCAAATACGGGATATAACAAAGATCGGAAGAGTTCCGTACCAATACATAGGCTCCCGAACAAGGAGCGCTCCAAAATAGGCCGAACGAGATCCTAAGTCAGTCGGATCATCACCAACGAGTATCCGTACCGCGGCATGAAACGCAACCCGAAGAAAGTGGGGGTCACATTTAAATATGTACTGAGTATGCAAAGCATGAAATATAGTAAACAGGATCATAATCGGAACAAGAAGTACAGAAAAATAAATGCAAAATCCAATACTAAAAATACTTACTTATCAA
>NW_026718560.1:0-13120 GCF_029784015.1 Lycium ferocissimum | reverse complement strand
GGCTTCGACCCGAAAACTCGGTGGATTACATGTCGAAACTCACGGCCCGAACCCGTCACGTCGGTCGACCGATCACCCCATACCCAAGCCTCGTGGCTCGCCCTCGCTACCAATCGAGTTAATAACTGTACCTCCTCTCGCATAGCCCCATCATCCGCCCCCGTCGGGGAACCCAGGCGCGCGCCGGTGCCGCGCCGGGCGGTGAGCCGCCTGCACTGCACTGCCGCCGCGCTCCAAGCCCTCTCGGTACGGGTATCGGTAGCCGAACCGGCCGTCGGGGGCACAATATCCGTACGTGCGCAAAGACGGCCCTAGTAACTCGCGTCCGCCGGTCTCACCAATCGCTCGCCGTAGACTTGCCCTTCTCGGGCGCCCGTGGCCTTCCTCGGAGGCATCGCTGAAATCATAACAATCCGTTAGGGAGGGGTCATCCTGATAATACAGCTTTATCGCACGATCTAAGATCAGAAAGAGAGATGACATCCTAAATGTCCCGTAGCCTCCTGTTTATAGATATGGTGCACAACACAACGATAAACAAGACTCTATTAGACACAGTCTGTAGACATTCCGAGGACGAATCGCTCGATGTACCACTTCGTCACGACCCAACCCCGTAGGCCGTGACTAGTGCCCGAGTTGGGCACCCATACGCGCTCACTGACCATGTTCGGCATACAAACGACTCGTACATAAATCAGTATCAGACGTGGCTCCAAACTGACACATACAAACATATACTTACGTAAGCCGGCAAGCTATCATAATATACATAACGTAGCAAAGCATACATACACGCGTACCGACAAGGCTGCCACGGCGGATGGGCCGCCCAAACACAGCTTACTCCACGCATCCGAATAAAACTTTACATAACCCACATCTATGTCTACAGACCTCTAATACAGATCAACAGAATCATATGACGGGACAGGGCCCCGCCGTACCCCTGAATACACAAATGCATCTACAACGGGAGAATATATACCAAAATGTAGGCTCCAGAATAAAGGAGCTCTCCACCGGGATAGGTGTCCTAGATCCTGGCGGATCACCGAACCGTACGTCCGTACTGCGGGCATGAAACGCGACCCCGAAGAAAGAGGGTCGGTGGAATATGTACCGAGTATGCAAGGCGAAGATACGATAAGCAAATGCCGAGTCATAACCGAAACAGTATACGTAAAGTAAGTGCATATCCAAATGCCAAAATGCTTAGCTTTCTTTTGTAACACGTCTCTATCTCATATATACGGACAATCAAACATTTTATATGAGCTGACATTAACCGACTGATCATAATCCGGACTGTCAAAATCACATATACACATACCGCGGTCAAGTACCCAAATGTCAATATCACACATACACATACCGCGGTCAAGAATCCAGCGGCAACATCACATACCGCGGCCAAAAATCCAGCGGCAACATCACATCACATACCGACCCGGGACTCGGCGAAAAATGTAACAACAGAATGCACGAGCAGAATCCTAAGTAGCCAAATACAGTTTAAATCATTTTCAAAGACTTAGTAGGTTAATCGAAACGAACCATCGTTTATAGGCCAAAACAGTAGTAAAATCAGATTTTCTCCCGAACGTCGCTCGGGAACATATCAAACCGAACTTCAGAAACCGTAGTTACGTATCAAAATCACATATATAAAAATTCTTATTTTAGACTCAACAAACAAATGAGTAATCGTACTCGGGGGTCGGGAAGATAGTCATATCGAATTCTTTCAAAAGCCGTCAGAATTATACAGAAGAAGATCGCGGGACTCATGGAATAAGGAGTAGAAAACATGAATACAGTACCCAGAAACCACAAAACTTACCTCCAAAACATAAATCATACATGTCCATATCATATCCCAGTCAGACAATCATTCCGCACATGCGTATACATATAGCGTGTCCCGGCCCTCTAACGAGAGACTCGGTAAGTAAAATCATATCATCATCCCATATACACATACATATAGCGTGTCCCGGCCCTCAGTGAGGGACTCGGTGTATACGTGTCCCGGCCCCCTAGTGAGGTCTCGGTGTATAGCGTGTCCCGCCCCTCTAGTGAGGGTCTCGGTGTATAGAATCATGTCATCATCATATCATCATATACATAGCATGTCCCGACCCTACAGCGAGGGACTCGTGTATAGAATCGTCATATCATCCCGTTATCTTATATCATATCAAACTTCATATCACATCATATTTCGGAATAGACGTCATACTTTAGAATACAGCATAGTGCACACGAACAGAGTAGTGGGAACCATATACACAAATCATCATCACAGGCTCAACAACATAGTCAATCGAAATCTCATTTTAAAGCTAAATAACAGTTAAATCAAGTTTCTTCCGAAAATCATTCGAGAACATATCAAGTAGTACTTTAGAAATTGTAGGTACGTGTCAAGATCGCATAACATAGCTTGTGGAAAACAAAAGCATAGTCGTCATTATAGACTCAATAGAATAGTCGAAGCGAATTATTATTTCAAAATCAAGACAATAGTCAAATCGAATTTTCTTTCGAATACCCCTCGGGAACATATCAACCCGAACTTCAGAAACCATAGTTATGTAACGAAATCATATGTGAGATCATTATCATAAATTCAAAGGTAAGCAAACCGATCGTACTTGAAATCGGGATCATAATCGTATCATATTCTTTCAAAAGTCGTCGAAGTACATAAAGGAAAGTCGCGGACCCACGGACGGTGTCGACCCGAGCCGGGCCCGCCTATGGAAAACATAGTCATCATACATCATGGAATCATTTTTGAGCATATCGAGGCGATCCGGTTCTGTCTGTGAAAGTTACGAACTTTCGTAGTTTTCGGAATCATTTAGGAACAAAACTCTTTTAAAAACCAATTTTTTATGCAACTCTTGAAACTTAGTCATACAAAAGACATAGGGACTAATATTTCATCATATCATGCATACAAAGACCAAGAAACAAATAATAATCACAGACATGGTCGGATCGCGAGAGTAGAATCTCCTCGAGGCTCGTATCATAGCCTGTTTAAGACTAAGGCATGCCAAAAGAAGGAAGGGTTGCGCTTTACATACCTCGTACGCACTCAACGCTCGCTCAAAATCAAGCTAAATCCGACCTACGTCTCGGGCTTCCCAAGGTCTACAAACAAATCATAACATGCCAAACATTAGCTATAAACATGTTGGGCATTTAATTCCAAATTAGCCCTTAATTCTACAGAAATTTGGGCAGCATTTCCCCTGTAAATAGGCCACCCCAAGAATTTAACTCGGCCCAAATCAACAACAACCAACCTAGCAACATCAATAACCAATCCGAAAGGCAATATAACATTAATAACTCTCTTTTACATCATTCGGCAACTTTCAATATATTCGATTCAACGACCTACGTTCAAGCCCACATCAACGCTTTTACATTCAATCACCAATCCGAATCCATACTAGCATCATTTAAGAACATTTCAAACAATTTATACAATATTTCCAACAATCCAACAAGGCTCCAATTTGCCCAAAACTGTCCCCCAAACCCGAGACACACTATAACACACTTCTCATTTCCAAATCATAATTTGCACCAACAATTCACATTCTAAAAATATCATTCTCATAAATATACAAATGTACAATAGCCTTCAAATCAGCCCATACAATTACAACATCAATCTTGAGTCATTAAACTCTCATTCTCATCATGAAATTCATAACGACAACAACTAAAACACTAAGCGATATTAATCCATTTATTGTCATATAATATGACCCATTTTCTACCAACACCATATATGCACATACTTATAATTCTCATTCATTTCTCCACTCTACAACAATCACAACAAGGTAACTAGACATTAATTCATTGTTTCAACACAACACAACACACACACCTCACGGCTATACACTACATGCATACACCTTCACTCCAACATGCCATATTTCATGAATTTCCTCCATTTCAACATACTACAACATGCATACAACCTTTATAACACATAAAACATAATTAAATCTCACCTTTCTTCCTCAACTCCACAAATAGGCTAGGGTTTGCAATTGGCACAACGAATGGTTGGATGACCCGAACAACGCTTCCACGTTACTTAGGGACCTCAAATTAGTGGATTTGCATCAACAAAATATTTTTAGGATGGCTTGTTCTTGGACTTGAAATTTCCAAGTGTTAGCCGAGAGCCTCTCTTTGTGCTTCAACTTCTTGTTTTTTTTTTTCTTCTAAGTATGGATGATGATAAATTGTGAAGACTTGGTCATCTTTTACACCTTATATGAATAATACAAGTGTCCTTGGCCCACACATGTGTTGGACCAATTAAAATTGAACACACAATGTGTGGGACTATCCAACAAGCCACACGGCCACAAGGCCTATTTTTGCATGATTTTCAACTTCCAAATATATCACTTTTGGTCCCAAATTTTCCTAATTGTTCCATACAGAGGGAAATTTGGAGTAATGTATCCCGAATGATACGAGAGGGCATAAGATTTCTCGCGTACGAGAAGAGATAGGCACAAATGGGAGAAATGATGAGGGGATACCAACTTCAAAGCACCCGATATAGGTTGGGGTAAAGATAATATTCCGAGAGAACTTTGGATACTTGTTGTGGGAGTAAGAGTATTACTTAATTGAGATCGGAAGTAAGGACATGAGGCAAGTATAAATAGATAATGACATAAGTACACCCCTAAAGGGGGGAAGCGGGTGAGAGGAAATGCAAGGATGAGCTAGAAATAATTGACATGGTAATGTGTTTCATACGGATGCCTGAGCTACAATGAGACCCCCCTTACTGAAATAAGTTAGTAAGATCTAAAAAACCAAAGAATAAGTGGATGAAAGTTAGGATGGTATTTAAGGCAAGCAGAGAAGTTTTACAGAGACTTTGAATGACATACGACGCTAGTAAGTGGATGTGTGAGGAAAAGAGTATGACAAGAAGACGGTAATGGAACAACTTAAGAGATAATCGGAAGGATAGCGACGCTATGCTAGATTAAGGGCCGGATGTTGGCTATAAAATTGTTCGCTAATGCCATTGCAACTTGTAAGTGATAAGAAGAGGGAGTAGGAAACCCTTACGGTAGGAAGTGAGGAAGTTAAGAGTGACCAAAGGAAGGGAAAGAAAAATGACAAAATAGGACGAGCAGAAATTAGTATGAATAAGAAATGCAGAGCAGGACGAAAGAACCATGTCTAAGATTGAGCGTACTCTATACAAGTTGTACAAGGATAGTGATGTCACCCGTAGGTATTGGTATGCTAAGAATAAGACTAAGTAAGTATTTGGTAAGAAGAGTGAAGGTTTAGCAAGGACGATGTAGTTGTGATATTTCGGGGACACTACGAAAAAATATAACGATGGTTGAAGCCAATTACAAAAATGGAATTAGTGCCGAGGACGGACGAGGCGCAGCTATGGTTGAACTAAGGATCATTGCGATACCGGAGGTAAGATAAGAGAAGGGAAGACAAGGTAGAACGTAAGGATTAGTAAAGCGACGCCGAGGTATCTCGTGGCTGTCTGAACACCTTCGTATATTTTTGCAGAGATTGCAACATAATGTGTCACAGGAGGGTAAAGAGCGAGAAAGATCTTCAAGCCAAAGGTACAAAAGGGTGTGATCGGCAAAGGTAATGAACTCAAGAAGACACTTGCTATGACAAATGCTGTTTGGAAAACTTTGGGAGAGAGGAAAATGTTGCTCTCACGTGTGGAAATAAAAGAGTCCACCGGATGATAGAAGAAGGGTTATGGACCACCAAGTAATTTAAACATGAGAACACATGCTATGGAATCACAAGTGAAGATCAACGTGAAGCCGTATCCCCGGCATAATGATAAAAAGTCGGCATAGGAAAGCTAACAAAGAATAAGGGCTGACGAAAGGACCGCTAATATGAGGAAATCAGAGGTACGAGCAAGGTAATGGCCTATTAGTAAGGGAACAAGAGAAAGGGGATGTTGTAGAACGGTAGGTGGCTATGGCATGATAAGTCAAGGCTACGGAATGAGAAGAAGATTCGGGCTAAGAGTGAAATGTTAGCTAAATTCCGGTAAATACGCGAAGGAGAAGAAGTGGAAGAAGTGGGCCGCAGCAATAAAGGAATTGAGTAAGAATGAGAAGAGACTGACGTATGTTTTAAGGTAGGATTAAGCAACGGATAATCGAACCTTGGGGAAAATATCGTTCTAAGGAGAAAAGGATATTACGCCCCGTAATTCCCGTACAAAGGGGATCCGTTGAAGTTATTGTTAATAAGATGTAAAGTCATAGGTGCTTGTGCTACTATTATAAGGGTCCGAGTTCGGGCAACGAAACAATAGCAGGGAGGAGACGACTTGAGAAGCTGGAGAGAAAAGGAAGAAGAAATATAATCGATAGATGAGATTGCATGCCGTGGTAATAAAAGAAGCCCCCGAAATCCTTAGAAGACCTTACGAGACTAGTTGAACATTCGAGGACGAATGTTCTAAAGGGGGGAAGGATGTTATACCTCGCATTTTGTACATTTGGATATTCCGAGTTAATGGCGGAAAGTTAGGGACAAGGTTATAATTTTTTTTTAGAATGCATAAGTTGCATATTCATCCTTTTATTGGTATGGAGTATTAAAGGGCAAAATTGGAATAAGAAAAATTAAGGGCTAAGAGTGGAAACAAAATATTTCATGAAATGGCCAAAAGTGGCCACAAAGCCGTGTGTTAAGGTGGGACCCACATGTCGGGATTTTATAAAGGACATATGAAGAGATATATGGGTGGTACATGTGAAGTTGAGCAAGTCCTAAGAAGGACCCATAAGCTAAAAATGAGTGTAAGCCCTCCAAAAGGACGATTTAAGAAAACGTCTTCGGTGATCCGACTTCGAGGGGCCAAAACGGCATTATGAGTTTGGAATTTGGGAAAACTCCCAGAATGCAAGTTGTATATAATTGAAATATATTTCCAACCATAGGTCATGAGTTCACAGGCGACATCGGGATAAGGAGATATGGACGTTTTAAGGCGAAAAGGTCACTGGGCGTGCCCAACCCGAGCCCAACCGGGTCAGGCCCATTACCCACACCTTTTTAAATGAAATATCAGCCTTTTATCCTCATATTTCATACCAAAACACCTAGAAAATTTTGGAGAAAAAGAGAGAGGAGAGCCTAGAGAGAAAAACTAATTTTGACCAAAATCCGCGCCCCGAATTCCGAAGCCTATGAAGAGAAAAGTGTCGTACGTCGCGTTGCCTTCAATTTGAGCTAAAAATCAACCAAGAAGAAGAGGGTGGACGTGGTGGCTGCACACTTGAGGTAAGATTAAGGTTCCTTTTCATTGTTAACAAGTTTATTCAGAGTTTAACGGATTAGAACGGAGGGAATAGTGTGTAGAAATGGATGAAATTCATGAAACTATGTATGTTGATGTTGAGCCGTGAGTATGGGCTATTTTGTGACAAGGAATGAACTAAATTTTATTTAGTATTTTTGGTTGTTGTTGTATGGATTCTATGATGAGAATGAAGGTTTAATGATTTAAATGGAGTTGTAAATCGTAATGGTACTTTTTTGGAAGCTAATGTGGTTGTAATGTGATTTCTTGTATTGATGGAAGTGATAATGCTAACGTATGGAATTGTCGATATAGTTTATGAATTTGGAAGAAGAAAATGTGTTATTGATGTTCCTAATGTAGTTGGAAGATTTCTGTGGAATGGCCTATTGTTTGGGTCGTTTTGGATATTGTATGGATTGCTTGGAATGTTCTTAAATCATGTTTGAATGGTTGCGGATTAGTAATCGAATATGTGAGCATTGGTATTGAATTGATCGTATGTAGTTTATTTGAATATAAATGAAATGTTGTCGAATTGTGTAGAAAGGAATTATTAATGTTAGAATGCGTTTTGAATCACTTATGGATATTGTTAGTATGGTTGTTGGTTTGGTTGTTGTGATTTAGCCGAGTTGAATTCCTCTGGGATGTTGAAGTTATAGGGAAATGTCGAAATTTTTGTAGACAAAGTGTTAATTTGGAATTGGATTCTCAAGTGTTATGGCTAATGGTTGATACCTAATGACATTATTGTAGATCGTGAGAAGTCGAGACGTAAGTTTGGATTAGCTTAGGAGGCGGCTAAGGTATGTAAAGCTCACCCCTTCTTTCTTTTGGCATGTCCTAGTTGTAATTAGGCTATGACACGAGTTTCGAGGTAACTCCGCTCTTAAATTCCGAGCATGTTCATGATTTATAATTGTTTATTGATGTTAGTATCCATAATATGGTCATGCTACGGTCTTTATGTCTCCGACATGATTGGATTAGAATGTCGTATAACCGGTTTTGTTCCTAAAGAATCCTATGTCTAGAAATGTCCGTAACTTTCGTAAAAAGAACCGGATTGCTTTGAAACGCTCGTAGAACGTTTTGTAACGTATAATGACTTTGATTTTCATAGGCGGGCTCGGAATGATTTGATATACGACTATGGTCCCTACCATACTTTGATATACTTATGATATTTGATATGTTTCCGAGTACCGTCCGAAAGATTTTTTATATAACTATTGTCTCGATTTTCAAATGACGATTCGTTTATGATTACTTCATTGAGTCTCTGAAAATGATTTATGTGCATATGGTTTCTCACTACTCTGCTCGTGCCAGCCTCAATATGTCCTTCACTGCGTCCCGGGCCAGGGCATGTATTCGTGCAATTCCATTGCATTATTCACCGCGTCCCTCACTAGAGGGCCGGGGCACGTTATATATATATATATATAATGATGATGTGATGATATGGAGGAGATGGCCAGGATGGCATACCGAGTCCCTTGCTAGCGGGGCCGGGACACGCTATTCACTGAGTCCCTCACTAGAGGGCCGGGTACGGTATATATATATATCTATGTATATGCATGCATGATGATGATATGATTTTACTTACCGCGTCCCTCGTCAGAGGGCCGGGGCACGTTATATGTATATGTATATGATGATTTTACTACCGAGTCCCTCATTAGAGGGCCGGGACACGCTATATGTTTTTACGATGATTTTATAACATTGATATGCATGATACATGTTTTCAAAAGCAAGTCTTATGATTTTCGATAATCGTTTACTTCGGTATGATCCCGCTTATTATGTTTCATGCTTTACATACTCAAGACATATTCTGTACGACCCCTTTCTTCTGGGGCTGCGTTTCATGTCGCGTGTGTACACCCTGTGTGGGTGAAGATATTAGCAAAAGATGTTCCGATTGGCGAGCTCCATTTCCTCCGGAGGCCGCCGAGTCGAGTATTATGTTATGGTTTCATGTTCGGTGTTAGAGACTTTGCGAGCATGGCGTGTCGGGGTGTAAGATGTCGGTTATGTAAGCGGCTATGTAAGCCGATGTATTATTACACACTGTATTATAAGTTTTATATGTTACAGATTTTATTTGATTCGAGAAAGGTAAAAAGCATATTGTTCTTCGAAAACTTTCATTGTGTATTTGTGTCATGATTTGAAGGCCAGCATGGTTATGGGTAATACGAGAGTCAGCGGGTTCGCTCGGCCCTAAATAAGGGTCGGGTGCCCATCACACCCTATCGGATTAAGGGTGTGACATTACTAAGTAAAAATTAGCCCAATTATTGCGAAAACCTTTGCAAACATGGCTTACATTTCACTTCCTTCAACGAAATTAGTTTTACATATTCATATGACTTCAAAATCTTATGGTATGCACTTTAATCTATCTGATACTATCTTTAATCTCATAAGGACTTCATGTTCACCTTAAGCTCTCATTCGTCTACTCACGATGCAACAAATCCAAAAATTTTGAGATGTAACATTCTCCCCCCTTATAAACATTCGTCCTCGAATGTTAGACTCTTGGGGATACTACAAAAATTTTGCCAGAGTTTCCCCTGTAATATGGCACTACCATCCTATTACAGCAACCCAAAATATATCGCCGCACAGGGCTACAACAATAACATCAATAACCATGGCCACACACGACCAAGAAAGCATAAAAAAAAGCATTACATACCTGAGGACAATAGCGTCTCTGCCTGAGTCTCCTCTGGAGGTGGAAATAAATGTGGGTAGCTGAACTTCATGTCTTCTTCTGCTTCCCAAGTCATTTTCTCTCTATTATTATTTCTCCATAAGACTTTAACTGAAGCTACATCTTTGGTTTTGAGTTTTCGTACTTGCCTATCTAGAATGGCAATGGGAACTTCTTCGTAGGATAATTGCTCAGTGAATTGAACATCATCTACTGGTACAATTCTGGAAGGATCTCCACTACACTTACGGAGCATCGATACATGGAAAACCAGATGGACTGACTCCAAATCCGAAGGTAGATCTAATTCATAAGCCATTTGGCCTACCTTGCGTACAATCTCATAAGGCCCAATATACTGTGGACTAAGCTTGCCTTTTTTGCCAAATATCATGATGCCCTTCATTGGTGACACCTTCAAGAATACCCAGTCTTTCACTTGAAACTCTAAATCTCATCGACAATTATCTGCATAAGATTTCTGGCGACTCTGAGCTGCTAATAGTCGATCCTGTATGAGCTTGACCTTTTCTATAGCTTGCTGGAAAAAGTCTGGCCCTATCAATTTAGTCTCTCCTACTTCGAACCACCCAATTGGCGATCTACACTTGCGCCCATATAGAGCCTCATACATGGCCATTTGAATGCTAGAATGATAACTGTTGTTATAAGAAAATTCAATAAGCGGTAAGTGATCATCCCAACTGCCTCCAAAATCCAATACAGAAGCCCAAAGCATATCCTCAAGGGTCTGGATGGTACGCTTAGCTTGCCCATTAGTCTATGGATGAAATATTGTACTAAGACTCACCTGAGTCCCCAAACCTTCTTGAAAAGACTTTCAGAAATTGGGTGTAAACTGATTTCCTCTATCGAAAATGATAGATACCGGAACACCATGAAGTCGTACTAATTCTTTGACATAAAGCTTTGCATAATCTTCAGCCACATATGTAGTTCTGACTGGTAAGAAATGAGATGACTTCGTTAGTCTATCCACAATTACCCATATAGAATCATACTTATGCTTAGAACGAGGTAAGCCTGCAGTGAAGTCCACATTAATCGCTTCCCATTTCCAAGTTGGAATTTCCATAGCATGCAACAACCCACCGGGCTTTTGATGCTCAATTTTCACTTGCTGACCATTAGGACATTGAGCCATATTAATCGCTCCTGCTTGAGTCTGAGATCTTTCTGGAGTGGCTAGAAAGCCACGCACTGCCTGCATCCCATCAAGATAGTGTTGTATACAGACTATGGTGTCTTGAAGCAAAGGAGTAAAAATCACCTCGGGCTGAGCCTGGGTTGGTCCCAGCTCTCCCTCATCCATGGGCTCGTGCTCAGGCAGATGCTATGGCTCTGGAGATGAGGTTCTATCTCATCATTGACCAACTGTAAGGGCCCTGCCCCTGGCTGGTGCTTCACCACGGCAACGGCCTCTCGCTCTGCCTCAGCCTCATTCTCGTGCTCCAGCCCCAGAGGCCGGCTCAGGCACCTCATACCTCGAAATAGTAACACGGGTCCTCATGATCTATGAGAGAATAGAAGCGAAGTCAGATACCAATTTGAATAAGGTAACACAAAAGAATAAAAGAATTGGAAGTTTCCTAAATGTCCTGTAGCCTTTTGCAGATAAGTACGAAGTTCATTGGACCGATCCGTAAAACTCTACTAGATATGCTCTTGTACTTATAAGACCGGTAACCTAGGGCTCTGATACCAACTTGTCACGACCCAACTAGTGAATCGAGCGGGCACCCACGCTAACCCCCCTAGTGCGCGAACCCTTCCCTTATTCAATGTTCATTTTTAAACATAGAAAGGAAATAGAAATATTTAAGCAGTCTCAATAGCGTAACATAAATATCAAAGTGCAGAAGCACAAATAAATCTCTAAGAATCGGGTCAGGTATAGTATAAGTGCCATTAATAATACTCTACAAGTCTGGAATAAATACAAGTCTCATAATAGGAATAATGTCTCAGAATCAAGAGAAGACAAGTAAAATAAGAGCAATCTCCAGGCTACGGAATCCATCAAGTATCTCACCCTGTAAACTTAGAAAATAGGCCTCGAGATCACTCGCGAGGTCCGAAAGTAGAGCCTGTGGTGAACTCTGCACTCAGAAAAGAGTACAACAAGGTAGTATCAGTACAAACAACTAGTACTGGTAGGTATCATAGGCCGACAACAATTAGTTCACATATATGAAGAAAGAAATCAACAAGTAGACATGTAAGCAATCAAGAACACTCATAATACCAAGTCAACATAAGGTAAGTCCCAATATCAAGGGTCAAGTACAAAGTCAAGCAGTAAGAAATGTATGTAAGTGTGAATGCATATGTGATGCAATGCACTGGCCAACTATCAATACCGCAGACATATGCTAAGGACAGAAACCCCACATCTTAACAGTCATGACCCATGGGGGACCCGTGAAGTCCATGTACACCCCCATCCTGGCAAGAAACCTCGGGCGGCGAGTATAACATATTTCAATCCGGTAACAACCTCGGATCATGGATTTTTCAAGCTCTCTATTACACGATCCGGCAAAGACCTCAGATGTTCGTTTGTCTCATTTATCATCATCAGTACCAAGTCCAATTTCATATAAATGCATCATATGAAATGAGAGTGTATGTCATGGAAGATATCATAATCAACAATAAATCATAATCAGTACAGACCGTATATGTTACACCCTAGAAAATTTCAAGTTACTAAGGCTGCAGACGGCTTAATGTGAGCTCAAAGAGGAGCAAATATTACAAGTATAAAGGATGAAATTCTACTGTATTAGCATGAGGATAGCATGAGTATGATAATTGGAATTCGTACAATATGATTGGAATGATACGTTAAAAGATATATAGCCCTCGTAATCGTAAGCTTCGCTGGTGGGGCCCACATGATGGGGTTTTATAAAAGACATATGAAAAGCTATATGAACGGTATATGTGAAGTTAAACACAGCTAAAGAAGGATTCGCAGCCAAATCCAAGTGTAAGCC
>NW_026718559.1:0-12958 GCF_029784015.1 Lycium ferocissimum | reverse complement strand
TGTCGAATGATATAAAAGAGAGTTATTAATGCTATATTGCCTTTCGATTGGTTATTGATGTTACTAGGTTGGTTGTTGGAGTTGTTGTTGTTGATTTGGCCGAGTTAAATTCTCGGGGTTGGTCTATTTACAGGGGAAGTGCTGCCCAAATTTCCGTAGAATTATGTGTTAGTTTGGAAATGAACTCCTAAATGTCTATAGTAACGTTGGTATTTAATGATATTGTGTAGATTTTGGAGAGCCCCAGGGTTGAGTTTGGAGTGACTTGGAGAGTGGACGAGGTATGTAAAGCTCAATCCTTCCTTCTTTGGCATGCCTTAGTCGTAAATAGTCTATGACACGAGCCTCGAGGAAATTCTACTCTCGCGGTCCGACCATGTCTGTGATTCTTATTTGTTTCTTGGTCTTCGTATGCTTGATAAGATGAAATATTGGCCCTTATGTCTTTTGTATGACTAAGTTTCAAAAGTTGCATAAAGTTTGGTTTTTTAAAGAATTTTGTTCCTAAATGATTCCGAAAACTACGAAAGTCCGTAACTTTCACAGACAGAACCGGATCGCTTCGATATGCTCAAAAATGATTCCATGATGTATGATGACTATGATTTTTGTAGGCGGGCCCGAATTGGGTTGACGCTCGTCCGTGGGTCCCGCGACTTCCTTCTGTATAATTCTGATGGCTTTTGAAAGAATTCAATATGACTATCTTTCCGACCCCCGAATATGATTACTTATTTATCGGTCGAGTCTAAAAAAAGGATTTTTATGTATGGGATTTTGATACGTGACTATGATTTCTGAAGTTCGGTTTGATATGTTCCCGAGTGATATTCGGAAGAAGAATCTGATTTGACTACTGTTTTGGCTTGTAAATGATGGTTCGTTGTGATTACCATAAGTCTTTGAAATTGTTTTAAACTGTATTTTGTCACTCATAACTCTATTCGTGTATTTTGTTGTTACATTTTTCGCCAAGTCCCGGGTCGGTTATGTTATTATGCGCACTATGCTGTCGTATTCGTATGTTGTGTCCGGTTCGCCGAGCCCCGCTTTTTGATCGGAACCGTATATATATTATGGTGTTCGATGTGTTTGGTACGCCGAGCCCCTTTCGGCCGGTAACAAGTGCTACGTTATATGTAATATGTATGGATTCTAGAATATGCTCGCTTGAATCGTAGCGTGGTGGGCAAACCCAACGGTGGGGCAAACCGAATAGTGAGGTAACATTCCACACCGGTTTAGGCCAATTCCACACTGGTTTAGGCCAATCCCACATTGGTTTAGGCCAATCCCACATCGGCTAATGGCCTCTCATATGATCGGCTATGACGTTATGATGTGTTACGGTATGTATATGATAAACATTATACTTGTCTTCTGTATCTCATATGTATGATTTGTGTGTCAGACGCAAGCGCTTTGATATTTCAGTTATTATGCCTACTTTCTGTACTTCTGTTCGATTATGACTCGTACCTTCTCGCTTGCATACTCGCACATATTCGCATCGACCCCTTTCTTCGGGGTGCGTTTCATGCCCGCAGTACGTATACGCGTTTGGTGATCCACCGCGTAGATTCCCATTCTCCCGTCGTTCGCAGTGCTCCCTTGTTCTCGGGAGCCAATATTTTGGGTATATTCTCTTCCGATGTAGATGATTATGTTTATTCGGGTACGGCGGGGCCCCGTCCCGTCATCCGATATATAGATGTGGGTTATGGCTTTTGTTCGGACGCGTTGTGCGAGCCTTTGGGGGCGGCCCATCCGCCGTGGCAGCCTTGTCGCGCGCGTGTATGTATGCTTTGCTACGTTATGTATATTATGATAGCCTTGCCGTATATATATATTGTACGCGCGGTTTGGAGCCACGTCTAATACCGATTTATGTACGAGTCGTTTGTATGTTGAATCTGGTTAGCGAGCGCGTATGGGTGCCCAGCTCGGGCACTAGTCACGGCCTACCGGGTTGGGTCGTGATAAAGTGTTATAGCCCGTACTTCGTACGTTCGGGTGTTGCGAGATAATGGTAAGAAGTAAGGACGAGGCTATGTTTCAAAAATTATTTTAATAAACAAGTGGGTTGTGAATATTAATTGTGAATATTGTTGGTATGGAATATTGAGAAAGGTTGAGGCGAAAAAAGGAAAATTCACAAAAAAATGGTTCATGGAAATATTTAAAAAGGCGAGGGGCAAAATGGTCATTTTACAAGAATTCAAGAAGCTTCATTAAAGGGGCCATGTTGGCCGAATTTTGAAAGAAAAAAATAATAAGAGAGAAAAATGTGTCATCTTTTGCTCCAAGAAAAATTCAAGAAAAGGAAAGAAAAATCAAGAGAAAAGAAGAAAAATCTAGAAAGGGAGAAGGAGGATATAAGGCCATAATTGAGGGGCTAAAGCATAAATAAGGGAAATTGGTGGAAGACAAGTATATATATAGGAAGTCATCATTTTAATTGAAGAGAAAGAGAGAACAAAAAAAAAAGATGAAGAGAGGAGACTTAGGGAGGTTCGGCCATGGCTAGAAAAATCTAGCCATGGGAAATTGATAAGGAAAAATTATTTCCTCCTAATATTCTAGCTCATTTGGAGGCCCTCTACAACATGGAAGAATTGTTGGAATATGAAAATCATGTATTTGGGAAAGTTCATGACATCAACCAAGAGGAAACTTGAAGGGAATAAGGTAAGAACTAGACTCCCTTATATGTTTTAGAAGGTTTATGTATGTTATGGTATATAGAAATGAATGGAAATCATGTGAATAGGGTGTGTTGTGTGTGTGTTGGCCGTATGGTGGTGATGGTAGGATGTGATGAATAAATTTCTATGTAGTATTTTGATTGTTGTTGTGATTATGGGTGATTGGTATATGTTGTACTATAAAGGAATGAATGAAATCCATGATATATAAAAATTGTGTTGTAGCCGTGTGGAGTGCATGGTTGGCCGTGTATATGTAATGTTATGTGGAAAGAATGGATTAAATATGTGTAGTATGTTGGTTGTTGTTGGAATGTATAGATATGGATAATAAGGCATGAAAAATTCATGAAATATATGCATGCTTGGTTGTGGCCGAATGGAGTGTTGTTTGTGTAAAAATGATGAATTAATTTTATTTAGTATTTTGATTATCGTAGTTGTGGATTATATGGTGAGAATGAAGGTGGGATGATTTTGAAGTGAATTTGGAATCATTGGAGAATTATTGAAGAAGTTAGTGTGGCTTTGGTGTGGTTTCTCATAATTGTAAGAATGAGATTGATAATGTGTAGAAT
Source organism: Lycium ferocissimum (assembly GCF_029784015.1). Lineage (NCBI taxonomy): Eukaryota > Viridiplantae > Streptophyta > Magnoliopsida > Solanales > Solanaceae > Lycium > Lycium ferocissimum. The sequence goes on along the minus strand of NW_026718559.1, from coordinate 9,675 downwards.
AAACTTAATGCATGAGCTTAGGAGTGAAATATTTGTTTGGAAGATCGTAAGTTGAGTTGCGGTGATTGAAGTTGAAAGAAGGAATTAAGTCGCTATTGTTCTTGTTGAATTGAATATAATTGTTGGTATTGTTGTTGATAATGTGGCCGGGTTACATTCCCGGATTGTTGTTGATTAAAATTAGCCGAGTTAGAATCTCGGGGATGGCGCATTCTTGAAATGCTTTGCCGAAATTTTGGTGACGAGTGTTACTTTGAGAATTTACTCTTAGATGCTCAAGTTAACATTTGGTAAACATGACCAAATTGTAGATTTTGGCGGATTTGCAACTCGGATTTGGAGTAGGTCGATGGAGCGAGAAAAAGGTATGTAAGACTTCACTTTCTTTCTTTGGCATGTCCTAGACATAGTAGGCTTGAGCACGGGCCTCGGGAACAATTCCTTTCCCAGAAATCTTAGATTGAAAATAGTTACTATTCATTCAGTAGAATTGAAATAGAAATTGTGCAAAATGTGAGAAAAACTTCCTAGACCTCTAGAACTCGCATATATAAGACCTGGTTACCCTAAGATCCTTACAAGTGACGTCATAAGTTGTAATATACGTAAACTTGATACGCCGCCTCATTTGACCCGAGGTGGGCCCCTTTGTTCCTGGATTTCTTTGTTGTTCTATTGACTCATTATAATGTAGAATCCAATGGAAACTTTTGATTCTTATTCCGTCATCGAAAGACAAGTACTGTAACTATGCTAACAAGGATATTCCTATGATGGCAATAGAGATGCCGGATATGAAAGTAACTACCACGTCCTTATTTTCAAAAGTTAGAAATTATGACTTTAAAGCGTGACTTTTCTTCTTAAAAAGTTTATAAATGTTTTCAAAAATATTCATTTTTCTCCAAAATCCAAGTTTTACGTTTTGATAGTTTTTACGACTAAAACGACGAATATGATTTTATAATGACAACGATGATGCTAGATATGAAAGGAAATGTCTATGACGAGTGTGTCAAGAGCATGTACCTACCATGAATATATTTATGACTATGTTTTACTATGACATATGTGTATGAATGTGAATATGTAAATGTGTATGTATATGGGGAAGTGGGGAGGCACATCGTGTCCACTTTGATTCGGTGGCTTATCATCCCGGACGCGGGATGCCCGGACGCGGGATTTATGGGAGAGCCGGAAACGGCGTCTGTATCTGTGATATATATTCTATGTTGGGACACTGTTGGGGATGGGGGGTGGGAGAGCCGATGCACTCGGCGTCTGTGAATGTAAGTGAAGAACACCGTCTTCTGAAATGCTCTGTTCTCTGTATATGTGACATGTATACTATGTTGGGACACTGTTGGGGAGGGGGTGGGAGAGCCGAGGTACTCGGCGTCTGTGAAAGTAAGTAAAGGACACTGTTCTCCGAAATGTTCTGTTTTCTGTATACGTAAATAAGAGGTACCGTTTTACGAAAGAAACTAAGCATGCATGGCATCCGCCTGAAAGGCACTCTCTCGTACAGGTTATATCTAACCCAGATAAGCTCCATGTGTTTGTACCGTTATTACTCATACGGCATATGCCTTTATCAGGTTACTATTCATGTCTTACATACTCAGTACAATGCTCGTACTGACCCCTTTTCTTCGGGGGCTGCGTTCATGCCGCGCAGGTACTCCCAGAGGAATAGCAGCCAGGACAGAGGATGCTTTAGCGAGGTTGGCAAGCTCCACTTGTTCCGGAGTGTCGCCGAGTTAGCGTACAGGTGCTAGGATTTCCGAGTACAGATAGAGACTTTGCAGACAGAGTCATGGGTTCGGGAGTCAGTTTGTATTAGGATACGAGTTATATACAGTTGCATGTTTTACTTGATTTAAGAACAACAAAAGGATATTTCAATAAACTATTTATGTTTACTTGTCTTAAAGGTTTTGAAAAAAAAAATTGAGTACGTAGTAGGAGTCAGCGGGTTCGCTCGGCTCCATTCTGGGTCGGGTGCCCATCACACCCTGATCAAGATTGGGGTGTGACATAAAGGGTCCTTCTTGAGTTATGTTTAACTTCACATATGTGATTCATACAAATTGTCGCATGTCCCAAAAAAAATCTCAGTGTGTGGACCCCACCTCAGCTTGCGAATAATCCGACGTACAAAAATACGAAATATAATCTTGTCAACGTGAGTTTAAATTATGAAGCAACAACATGATTGTCAATTTTTGGACTCCAATTTTTCTTGGTCATGGCCGAATGGCCTCTTGTTCTTTCTCCATGCTTCTTGAATTTTCTAGGGTGCTAAATGATGAAGATGACTTAATTAGTCATCTTTTGCCACTTATATAATTAACACATGTGGCCTATGGCCCACACCACACACATGGCCACATATGGCCATTTTCATGAAATATTATCTTTCCAAAATTTCACTTCTAGCCCTTAATTTTCATGAAATGCTTAACTTTCCATAATTCACTTTTAACCCCAAATTTTCCTTATTCCAAATTTACCCTTAACACTCCATGCCAATGAAAAGATGAATATTCAACTTGTGCACTTTTAACAAAATCGGAAGAAATTACAACCTTGTCCTTAACTTATCATGACTAACTCGGATTATCCCAATGTACCAAAATACGGGATATAACAGTTTTCATCCTAGCCGAGTAAGAAGATAAGTGGAAAAAGGTAAGGTTCAATCCTCTTTTCATGTGTTATGGATGATTTGTGCATGTTGTGGTATGTGGAAATGGATGAAATTCATGAAATATTGCATGTTGGGGTTTGGCCGTGAGTAGTGTGTGTTGTGTAGGAATAATGGATTAATTGTATTTAGCATGTTTGGGTGTTGTTGTAGTGTGTAGAAATGGATAGAAATTATGGAAGTTGTGTGTTGATGTTGTGGCCGAAAATGGGTTCTCTTGTATGGCAAGGAATGAACAAATTCTATGTGGTATTTTAGTTGTTGTTATTGTAGATTCTATGATGATAATGGAAGGTTAACGATTCAAATTGAAGTTATAGTTATTTGCGGCTTGTTATGGAAGCTAATGGAATTTTTGTATAGTTTCTTGAATTTGTGGAAGTAATGTTATGAACGCATGGATTGATAATGTAGTTTATGAGTTTTGGAAGAAAGAAATATGTTAAAGCTGCTCATGTTGAGTTGGGAAGGTTTCGGGCTCCATGGTGCATTGGTTGGATGATTTGAATATTTTGTGAATTGTTAGAAGTGTCTTGAATATTGTTTGAATGAGCTTGGATTAGTATTTGAATATGTGGGCGTTGATGTTGGTTTGAACGTATGTTGTCGAATTATATGGGAAAAGAATTGCTAATATTAGAATGCGTTTTGAATTGGTTATTGATGTTGTTTATATGGTTATTGGTATTGTTGTTGAAGAATTGACCGAGTTAAATTCTCGGGGTGTTGAATTTACAGGGGAAATGCTTCCCAAATTTCTGTAAATAAAGTGCGAGCTTAAAATGGGATTCCGAGGTGCCTATGACTAATGTTTGGTGTCTAATGACGTGTTGTAGATTTTGAGAAGCCGAGACTTGAGTTTGGATTAGCTTAGGAAGCAATCAAGGTATGTAAAGCTTACCTTCCTTCTTTTGTCATGTCTTAGGTATGACTAAGTCATGATATGTTATGAGCTTCGGGGGTAATTCTATTCTTAAAAATCCGAGCACGTTTGTGAGTCGTATTTGCTTTTGATGTTGGCATCCTTATGTGGACAAGCTATGGTTTATATGTCTTTGTATGATTGATTTTCAAAAAGTTGCATAAAAGTTTGGTTTTTAAAAGAGTCTTGTTCCTAAATAATTTCGAAAACTACGAACGTCCGTAACTTTCACAAACAAAACCGGATGGCCTTGATATGCTCGTAAATGATTCTATGACGTGTATAATAACTATGATTTTATGGGTGGGCCCGACTTGAGTCGACACCCCTCCGTGGGCCCCGCGACTTTCCCTATGTACTTCTGACGATTTTTGAAAGGATATGATATGACTATTATTCCGATTTCAAGTACGATCAGTTTACTTATCTTTTGAGTTTGTAATAACGATTAGGTAACATATGATGACTATGATTTTCGTAGGCGGGCCCGGATGGGGCTGACGCTCGTCCGTGGGTCCCGCGATCTTCTTCTATATAATTCTGATGGCTTTAGAAAGAATTCAATATGACTACCTTTCCGACCCCCTTTTCTTCGGGGGTTGCGTTTCATGCCGCGCAGGTACCCACAGATGAGTAGGTGATGTTAGCAGAAGATGTTCCGGCTGGATTGGCGAGCTCCATTTCCTCCGGAGTGCTGCCGATGTCAGAATGCTTTTGTATGGTATCTGGAGTTAAGTTAGAGACTTTGCAGACAGTGTCGTGTGTGTGATATGTCAGTTTTGTGAGCGGCTGCGTAAGCCGATGTATTATTATGCATTATGCTGCAGATTTGTTTTGTAATCGGCTATGTAAGCCGATATATCAGTACGCATTATGTTGCAGATTCGTTATGACTACAGATTTTATTTGATTTGAAAAAGATGAAAAGTATGATGTTCTTTGAAAATTTTCCTTCTGCATTTTGACACGTTTTGCGGGCCCAGTATGATTATGTGTATTACGAAAGTCTGCGGGTTCGCTCGGCCCTAGGTAAGGGTCGGGTGCCCATCACACCCTATCGGATTAAGGGTGTGACGCCGGGCCCGACCCTCTAGTGAGGGACTCGGTGAAATAATCATATATATACAGTACCCGGCCTTCTAGTGAGGGACTCGGTGAAATAATCATATATATACCGTACCCGGCCCTCTAGTGAGGGACTCGATGAACAATGCAATGAAACTGTGCATGAATACATACTCGGCCCGGGACTCTGTGAAATGATGTAATAATGTTATGCACGAATAGAATATCAGGAGCAACCATACACAAATTAAATCATCATCTGAGACTCAATAGAATAATTAGAATGAACCAACACTTGAGAATCAAAGACTGTTATATTCCGTATTTTGTACATTGGGATATTTTAAGCGAATCGCGATAAGTTAAGGACAAGGCTATTTTCCGATTTTGTTTAATGCACAAGTTGCTTATAAATTTTATGGGATGGAAATATTGAGGAAAATTAGGGGCTAGAAGTTGAAAAAAATATTCATGAAAAGCCACAAGTGGCCGTGTGGCTTATGTGGGCTCCCACCCATGGCTTGGCTAATTTTGATTGCCTTAAGCCATGAGGGGGAATGTGTCCACCTTGTATTTGTAGGGGCTATATATATATATAGATAAGTGATGACCAAGCAAGACAAAATTCATCATTTTACACAACTCTAAAAACTTGGAGAAGAGAAGAGAGAAATTCGGCCATGGCTAGCCGAATTGGAGCCCTTGAATATTGATAAAAAAAAAAAAAATTTCTTCAAGCATTTCAACCAATTGGAAGGTCCTTGTTAACGTGGATTAGTTGTTGGAGCAATCAAACCATTCATTTTTGCAATTTAAAAACCCTAGCCAAGTTGGAAAGCAAGGGGTAAAGGTAAGATTTAATCTCCTCTTTCATGTGTTATGGATGGTTTGTGCATGGTGTAGAAATGGATGAAATTTATGGAATCCTAGGTGTTGGTGTTGAGCCGTGTATGTGTTGTGTTGTGTAGGAGTGATGAACTAATTTTACTTAATAATTTTTTAGATTGTTGTTGTTGTGGATTCTATGATGAAAATGAAGGTTAAAGGGTTCAAGTTGAAGTTGTAATCGTTGTGGGCTGTTGTAGAAGCTAATGTGATTTTAATATAGTTTTTTGTATTTATGAGAATGAAGTTGTTAACGTGTGGATTGTTGGTATAGTTCATGAATTTGGAAGAGAGGAATGTGTTGTTGTAGTTCTTATTGAGTTTGGAGGTTTCGGGTGGTGTTGTATGTTGGTTGGGCCGTCTTGAATATTGTGCGGATTGTTTGAAGTGCTCTTGAGTCTTGTTTGAATAATCTTGGGTTAGTACTTGAACGTGTGAGCATTGATGTTGGCTTGATTGTATGTGGTTGAATTGAATGTAAATGAAATGCCGTCGAATTATGTAGAAAAGAGTTACTAACGTTAGAATACGTTTTGAATTAATTGTTGATGTTGTTAATATGGTTGTTGGTATTGTTGTTGATGATTTGGCCGAGTTGAATTCTCGGGGTTTGTTGAATTTATAAAGGAAATGCTGCCCGAATTTCTGTAAATAAAGTGCTAGCTTGGGATTGGATTCTTGAGTACCTATAGCTAATGTTTGGAACCTAATGACGTTGTTGTAGATCTTGGGAAGCCCGAGACGTAAGTTCGGATTAGCTTAGGAAGCGGACAAGGTATGTAAAGCCTACCCCTTCTTTCTTTTGGCATGTCTTAGATGTAAGTAAGATACGATACGAGCTTTGGGGTAACTCTATTCGTAAGTTCCGAGCATGTCTACGATTCTTATTCCTTCTTGATATTAGCATTCTTAATATAGTCGGGCTATTGCCCTCGAGTCTTTGCATGATTGGATAGTACATGGTGCATAAAGAGACCCTATTCCTAAAGGGGTTCTATAATGAATAATGTCCCTAACTTTCATAAACGGGCTCGGATTGCTTTGATTCGTTCGTAGAGGATTCTATAACGAATAATTTTCGTAACTTTCATGGACGGGCTCGGATTGGGTTGATACATGTCTACGACCCCTGAGATTCTCTTTAACGTAGTCCTAATGGCATTTCGAACGGATTTAACATGACTATCGTTTGATACTTGAGCGTTGATTTGTCTACTTATCTATAGAGTCTTAAAAGATGATTTATATGCATATGGTTTCTCACTACTCTGCTCGTGCATGCTGTTATTACTTCCTTCAATGAGTCCCGGGCCAGGACACGTATTCGTGCACAACTCCACAGCATTATTCACCGAGTCCCTCACTAGAGGGCCAGGACATATTATATGTACATGTATATGATTATATGATGATATGATGATATGATGATACGGGGATGGCGGCCAGGATGGCATATGATGATTCTATTCACCGAGTCCCTCACTAGAGGGCCGGGACACGTCATATGTACATGTATATAATGATTCAGGTGAATCCCTCACTAGAGGGCCGAGACACGTCATATTTACATGTATATGATGATTTTATTTACCGAGTCCCTCACTAGAGGTCCGGGACACGTTATGTATATGCATATGTACAAGATGGTTATCTAATTATGTTTTTAAGTTCCATAATGAATTGGACATGATATTGACATGCATGATTTATGTTTCAAAGGCAAGCCTTGTGTTTTTCTTGTTATTGTACTACCTTTCTATACTCCTTATTTCATTATGATCCTCTTTACTGTATTTCAAGCTTTACATGCTCAGTACATATTCCGTACTGACCCCCTTTCTTCGGGGGGCTGCGTTTCATGCCCGCAGGTACAGATACTCGTTTTGGTGATCCGCCAGCTTAGGATTTCCATTCAGCTGCCTTGGAGTGCTCCCTTGTTCCGGAGCCTATATTTTGGTACAGACTCTTTCGTTGTATATGTATACATCTATTCAGGGGTACGGCGGGGCCCTGTCCCGTCATATGTTACTGTTGTCACTCTTAGAGGTCTGTAGACATATGTGTGGGTTGTGAATAGTTACTGTTCGGTTGGGTTTGTGTGATTTGTGTTTGGGGCGTTCCCCTATGTTATGACAGCCTTGCCGGCTCGTATGCGATGTTATCCGTTGATGGTTGTAACTCCCCCAGGAGACAGGTTGTTATGATATGTATAGATATGCGACAGATTGAGACGACATCATGCCTGCATACATATATAAGTTCTTTATTATGTAAGTTGTGAACGATTATAGTAACGTGTGTATAAGAGTGTCCACTCGGCACTAGTCATGGCCTACGGGGTTGGGTCGTGACAAAAGTGGTATCGAGCGGTTCATCCTCGAGTGTCTACGGCACCGTGTCTAGTAGAGTCTTGTTTATCGGTGTGTTGTGCACCACATCTATAAACAGGGAGCTACAGGACATTTAGGATGTTATCTTTCCTTCTTATTCTAGATCGTGCGATAGAGATGTATTATCAGTATGATTCCTCCCTAACGAATTGTTATGTTTACAGCGATGCCTCCAAAGAAAGCGGCACGCCCCGGAAGGGCAAGGCGCAAAGAGGCCGGAGAGACTAGCCGAGTGCCCGAGAGTTACTAGGGCCCGTGCTCGGCCTATGCCGAGGCCGTGCTCCGGTCGCGAGCTCACACCGTCACCATCGAGGAGCACGGGCGGCCAGCGGCTACAGATCGGGGGCGGCTCCACCGCCGCCTCCGAGGTTCCATTGCCCGAGCCTCCCGCCTCGCCGGCCGGGGGCGGAGGATAGGGCTATGAGAGATGCGATCCGATTGCTCACAGTTAGCGGCAGGATAGGCTCGCCGGCAAGGACTAGGGGTTGACTAGATAGACCGACATGACAGTCTGAGAGCCCGTGACTTTCTAAGTTATAGTCCTCCAGAGTTTTTCGGGTCGAGGCCCGAGGAGGACCCGCAGGAGTTCATTCGGTAGATGCAGCGTACGTTGCGGCTAATTAAGGCTTCTGAGACTGAATCTGTGGAGTTAGCGTCGTATCGATTGCGGGATGTAGCCGTCAATTGGTATGAGTCGTGGGAGTTGTCTAGGGGCGAGGATGCTCCTCCAGCGGTGTGGGGTGAGTTTACAGAGGCCTTTCTTGGCCACTTTCTACCTCCGGATATGAGGCAAGCCAGAGTTGATAGATTCCTACATCTGAGGCAGAATGGCAGGAGTGTTCGGGATTATAGCCTCGAGTTTGATTCTTTGGCTAGACATGCGCCTACTATTGTGGCCGATATGGGCATTAGAGTGCATCATTATGTGACGGGGCCGGATCGTTACTTGATTGATAGCTGTATGATAATGGCTTCGCAGCCCGGTATGGATATTGCTTGAGTACAGGCCTATGCACAGGGGATAGAGGATCGACATAGGGGGCGTCAGCCCGACAGAGATTATGGCAGAGCCGGCCAAGAGGGCTAGATTGGCCGGTTATTCGGGAGTTTCGAGGCGGCAACCTCGGCGGATACTAGGTATCCTTCTCGGCCAAAGACGGAGCGCACCCTCCAGCATCGGTAGGGAGTGTACTGAGCATGTAAAGCATGAAATACAGTAAACAGGATCATACTGAAATAAGGAGTATAGAAAGGTAGTACAATAACCAGAAAACCACAAGGCTTGCCTTTGAAACATAAATCATACATGTCAATATCATGTCCAATTCATTATGGAACTTAAAAACATAATTAGATAACCATCTTGTACATATGCATATACATAACGTGTCCCGGCCCTCTAGTGAGGGACTCGGTAAATAAAATCATATACATGTACATATGACGTGTCCCGGCCCTCTAGTGAGGGACTCGGTGAATAGAATCATCATATGCCATCCTGGCCGCCATCCCCGTATCATCATATCATCATATCATCATATAATCATATACATGTACATATAACGTGTCCCGGCCCTCTAGTGAGGGACTCGGTGAATAATTCCCGTGGAGTTGTGCACGAATACGTGTCCCGGCCGGGACTCGATTGAAGGGGAAGTAATAACGGAATACGCACGGCAGTAGTGAGAAACCATGTCACACCC
>NW_026718558.1:0-72220 GCF_029784015.1 Lycium ferocissimum | reverse complement strand
TGCTAAGAGATATTTTTCCCCTGTTCCCAAAATTTTCACAGGGAAACTTTACCCATCCTTTCTTAAAGTCGATTCCCATTTCTTCCCCCATTTCCTTATAAAATTTTCCCGGGTTACCTTTTATACACCCTTCATCATTAAAAAACTTAAAAATCCCTTTATAATTCTAAAGTGGTTTTACTTAACCATAACTCAATGTACTTATGTTTCAAATTTGATAAGTGCTTCTTCGAAGATACGGGGTGTAACTAAAAAGAAAGCTATCTTGAAAGGAAGGCCTTTGATCCATATATTTCTATAGAAGCATTGCTGCTATTTTTTCTATCTAATAACCTCCCATACACTTTACTACATTGTGGAATTTCCCCGTACTTGTCAGCATCTACCATGGTTTGTCACATTGTCTTTCCCCCTCCTGAAGTATCAATTTAGACCTTATGTGATCTACAAATTCCTCAGGAACTATTGTGTGCAACAGATCAATATCCCTTTTTCCTTTCTGATAACGCAACATCTACATGTTCTAAAGCTTTATTGGCCTAATAACCAACGGGTAAAAGTTTGATCAATGGTCGTAGTCTAGTCCAGTTGTCAAGAAATAGACTAGATACACCATTTTTTGTTTCCCACCAAATGTGTTGTTCCATCTCATCTCTAGCTTCCAGCATTCTTTTCCACAACTGTGATCCTCCTTTCTATTTAACCAGCGTTGGAATCTGTTTCTTGCAATAGTTGTTCCACATGAATGTGGAGCATAGTGTGCAACTAGTCCTGAATCTCCACCATAGCTTAGCAAACAAGGCCTTTGAAACATTAAAAGAGAGGCTGGATCCCATGCCCCCCTTCCTCCTTTGGAAAACACATATTTTACCATGATGTCCAATGCTATTCTCTTCTCCTCCATCTTTGCTGCAATGAGAATCTATGCAAATATTCTATGTAGCTCTTGGATAGTGTATTTTATGGGAACTATTGCTTTGAAAGTAAATACATAGGCATGCTTTGAAGAACACTCTTTATGAGCAACGCTTTACCACCAAATGACATCAATTTTCCTTTCCGGTTTACAACTTGTCCTTCACTTTTTGATCAAATCATTATAATACATCTTCTTAACTTTCTTGTATGGAAGATAGGACATCCCAAGTATTTGAATAGGAAGTCTGCGGAAAACCAGATGGTGAGCTACTTTTAATGCTAAACCGTTAGAACCGGTTTACGTGCATATAAAAATAGCTTTTTGATCTATCGACATACGGTGAGCCGTTGCGCCTCATACGTGTTAACACTCCCATAATCAATTCTAATGAATATTTATTAGCAGATGCAAAAATGATAGAGTCATCTGCATATGCCAAGTGATTTAAATCACTACTCCACTTAGACATGCCATGGCCTCTAAACATAGGATCTTCAAATAGGTTGTTCAAGGCTCTTGACAGTACTTTAGCAGCAAGTATAAACAATGATGGTGACAAAGGGTCACCCTTGCCTCTACAATAGGTGAAAGAAGCCATACGGTCGACACATTCAACCTTCTTTTGAATACCAATTATTTACGATACGTGTCTCCGGATCATGTCAAAAAAATCATCTGTAAATCCCATCTTTTTGAGAACTCTGATCAAGAACAACTAGGATACATTATCATATGCCTTTGCCATATCAAGCTTTATTATCACATTAGCAGGTCTGCCCCTTTTCCTAATATTTGTGACAATTTCTTGAGTAAGCAAAATATTCTCAATTATGCTTCTTCCCTTCACAAAACCTGATTGGTTTGTAGAGATGAGCTTAGGCGCATACAGATTCCAGTCTTCCATGCACAACTCTTGAAATAACTTTATTAATAAATTTACTCAAGCTTAGAGGCCTCATAGCAGCATAAGTACATACATCATTCTTCTTGAGGCGTGCCTCCAGTTAGTATGTGTAGCGACTTTGGAAGAGTAAAACCTTCATAAAAGGTTTTAACTGCTATTGAACACGGCGGCCCTACTATATTCCACCAGATTGGAAGAAAGCACCGGAAAAAAACCATCGGGACCACATGCACTGCTGTCACCATTCATTGCAAACCACTTTTAACTTCTTTTATATCAAGCAAAGCCACGAAGTTAAATTGTCATCCTCGGTTACCATAACTTTGAATGTGATTCGATAAACTAAAATCGACGATTCCTCATCCTGAGAATTACTTTTTAAAGAAACTTTCTGCTTCCCTAGCCATATCTGAAGCTTCTTCTAACCAATCACCATCAGCAATCTGAATTCTTTTTACTTGTAATATCACGACCCAAACCGATGGGCCATAACAAGTGTCCGACCACTACTGGCCAAGCACTCCTGTGCTTGTATTTACTTTCCACCGGTAATCCACAGGCTCATATACAATCAGAATGTCCTAAAGCGTATCCCGAACAATCAACATAAAGACACCGTACACGGAACTCATGCAATGCATACATATAAACATAAACACGCGAGAATAATAGCGTGAGCTGATTTGTACGCCACACATATATAATGTACAATAAAATACACGCCGGCGGGGGTACGCCAATAACACGACTACATATCCTTGTCTGGAACCTGCATCGGAGTACAAAATCAAAATGACGGACACGGGCCATGCCGTGCATCTATACGTACGTAACCGAATAGCGTACCAAAAGGACTAAAGCTCCGGATCAATGGAGCATGCACACCGTAGCCGAGGGGAGATCCATTTGTGAATCGTCCGGGCGACTACCCTGTCTGCGGGCGGAACGCGGCGTCCACAAGAAGGGACATCGGTACGAGTAATGTCTCTTGAGTATGTAAGGCATGAATAGTAACATAATAAGGGATGTAAAGTATGAACAATAACAAAATGGAAATATAGAGCATATCGTGAGATGAAAGAATAACTTTTGTACATGGAGTGCCTCTTGGGATACCGTACGCATGCTAGCTTTTTTTTGAAAACATTTCTTGTTCATATATATAGAAAATAGAACATATCATATTTTCGAGGCGTCGGCTCCGATCCATTTAACCACATATGTCCCGCAGTCGGGCATCCCGCGGTCGAGATGAGATCATATTATACCAACTGATCAGGTGGTTACGCGTATATAACGCTCTGGCCCTTTTTCCCATATTCCCCATTTACATATATATATATATATATATATATATATATATATATATATATATATATATATATATATATATATATATATCATATACTTATATCATATAGGCGCATTTATGAGAGCCCAAGGAAAGCTATGTCTCTGTCGGAGTGACGTAAGGTCGGTAACCTCCGATTATATTATGGAATAATCATGGTCGCTTTGTCTCACCTTGAAGGAACAATTATTATAAGGACTATCAATGAAGAATAAAATCAAGAGAAAAAACATAGAATAGGATCATAAATCTCATAAGGCGTCAATTCATATACTTTGAAGTCTTTGGAAAATAGAGTCATTACCCAAGGAATAAAATTGAGGATCAATAAATAGCTCAATATTCTCATATTCATATCGAATCCACAACTTGAGTCTTTCAAACATGAAATCGTTCTCATCATAATCATCATAGACATATTCTCATCTTTGACATCATCGTTGTCATTACAAAAACATGTCCGTCATTGTAGTCATAAAAGCTTACAAAATCATAAACCTTTGTTTTGGAAAAATACGGACATTTTGGAAAGAATTTATGGGTTATCGGGAAAAGGAATCATGCCTTGGAATCATAGACTTCTAACTTTTGAAAACAAAGAAGTTATAGAAACATTTATGAAATCGTAACATAGAAATCATGCCTTTGAAAGAAAGGGACGAGCCTTAACATACCTTTTTAGTCGCCTTAACTTTAACTACTCAATGCTTGTCTTAGTCCTTCAAATAAATCTTTCTAGAATCTGTCGAAATTTTGGCAGCATCTCCCCTGTTTATATGCCTAGCCCAAAATAGTAATTCAGCAACCAACAATAACAACATCAATAACAACGACAATAACATCATTTACAACACCAATATGTACCATAAAACATCCCACAAGATGTTTTCCAATTTTCACAACCAACCAACTCGCTATACAATTATTTAACGACTTTATCTCCATAAATAAACCAAAATTAACATTACTAATAGGAGACTCATACCTTTTTTCTTGTTAAGACAGCAATATCTTCAATATCCACCTTAAATCCACCACAAAACCATACAAGAATCACATCTATGCGTTTATCTGAGCTTCGATTAATATTCCGTTGCTTGAAAATTGCTTACTTTGTGATTCCCTCTCACTCTCTTCAATTTTCTGGAAATTTCTGGGCAAATCTGGTGAAAAAAAGGGGTTTTTACCCTTTATATAGGGTCAAATTCAGGTCGGTCACTGTAGTAATTTACGTGGCGATCTTGCGAAAGTCGGTGGTGTAGTAGTCTTTGTAGCAATCGTTTCTGCTCACAAATTGAACTTATAACGTCCATAATTCTCTACTCCAATGTCTTATCGACGAGCAGTTTATTGTGCTGGAAACTAGACTCGACGAACTTCATTTTAGGCTTTTGTTTCACATTAAAATACTTCATATGCTAAGAGATATTCGTCCCCCAATTTGGACTAAAATTTTCACACAAACATTACCCATCCTTTCTCCAAAGTCGTATCACTCCATTTCTTCCACTCATTTCCTTATAGAACCTTTCAGTATACCTTATATACATCCTTCACTTATTAAATATACTTAATAATGTTTGCTCCTTATATTCCAAAGTGATTTTACTTAACCCTAACTCAACGTACTTATGTTTTAAGTTTGATAAGTGCTCTTCGAAGATACGGGGTGTAACATGTAATCTCTTTCTCCTACCATTTACTAGATTATGAAAGCATCTACTATTTTTTTCACCTTCGGCAATCCATGTTACATTTGCCTTTTGCCTCCAAAATTCTTCCTCAAAGTGTAAATACTTTTTGAGTTTAGCCTGAGCCTATTAGAGAACCAATTTGTTCATAGGGGAAGCATCAGTCTCAAACAACTCTTGCTTGAGCCTGACTATTTCTTCTCTAATCATCAGCTGCTTGAAAATATCACCATATACCTCCTTACTCCATGCAGATAGAATACCTTTTAGATGCTTCATCTTTTGTTTAAACAAAATAAAAAGGTTCCCTGTCACCTCTGAGGCCCAATTATTGCTAACAACAGATAGAAACTCTTGGTGTTCTGTCCAGAATTTTAAAAATTTAAAGGGTCTTATCACCACCTGACTCTGCTCCTTCAAAGAGATGAGTAAAAAAGCATGGTCAAAGCCATTTCCTGCCAAATGCTCTATTTCAATGTCAACAAACCATTGCTGAAACTGTTGATTGAAGAAAATTCTATCCAATCTCTCAAAAATATAATCAGCACCTCCTCTACCATTCCACCAAGTAAAATGACTCCCTTTAAAACCAGTTTCCAATAGTTCACAAGAATTCACACAAAGCATGAGAAGCATTTGAGGATTGCTCTTGGGGTATTGCAGGAGAAGGAGTTGTATGCTAAATTCTCCAAGTGTGAATTTTGGTTATCTGCTGTATCCTTTTTGGGGCATGTAATTTTGAAGGAGTGTATTAGGGTGGATTCGCAAAAAATTTAGGCAGTCAGGGAATGGGGTAGGCCCACGTCACTGACCGAGATCCGTAGTTTCGTGGGTCTGGCTAGCTATTATCGTCGGTTTGTGAAAGGGCTTTCCTCTATTGCTTCTCATTTGAATCGCTTGACTCAGAAAGAGGCACCATTTTAATGGTCCGACGAGTGTGAGGAGAGCTTCCCAAAACTCAAGTCATTATTGACTACAACATCTATTCTAGCACTTCCTGTGGAGGGCAAAGATTTTGTTGTTTATTGTGATGTTTCACGTTCTAGTTTGGGTGCTATTTTGATGCAGGAAAAGAAGGTGATTTCCTATGCTTCTCGGTAGTTGAAAGTGCATGAGAAGAATTATCCTACTCATGACTTAGAGTTGGCAGCGGTGGTGTTTGTGTTGAAAATCTGGAGGGACTACTTGTATGGTGTCCATTGTGAGGTGTACAACGACCGTCGCACTTGCGATGTGTTCACTCGGAGGATCGAACTCAAGGCAAATGGAGATGGATGGAACTACTGAAAGATTATGGCATTACCATTTTGTATTATCCTGGTAAAGCCTATGTAGTGGCTGACGCGTTGAGCAGGAAGTCGGCTAGCATGGAAAGTCTAGCTCGTTTGATTTCTTCGGAGCGTCCGTTAGTTAGAGAGGTTCAGACTCTGGCTAACAGTTTTATGAGGCTAGATATTTCTAACACGGACAGGGTATTGGCTTGCGTTGAGGCTCGGTCATCATTTCTGGAACATATTAAGGCTAAGACGTTTTGAAGATGCTAAGTTGTGCAAAATTCGTGATAAGGTGTTGCGTTGTGAGGCCAAAGAGGCCGATATATGGAGTAGCAGACTAAGGGCCTACTCCATGAGAGGGCCTTTCTTATGGGCTGGGTGGAAAAACTGGCCTCAGATTTCTAGCAGCTCCTACATCACATGGGTTGGGGTCCATCAGTTGAGGAGCCGACAGACGTAAATTTCAATTGGGTTAGGGAATTCTATGCCATGCTCCCTCATTTATTGGACTGTCCCGGAGACTGAAATCACTATCAGAGGGGTCAATATAAAGGTTGGTGCTAAGGCCATCAATGTTGTTCATGGGTTGCCCGACCTTCACAGGCTGAGTTTAGGGAGAGAGACCACGAGGGGAACCGACCATGGTTGGTGAGGATACTGATGAAGGAGTCTAAGAGGAATAAGACTGCATGGGGTGTTACCCAGCCTGCCATTAAGAGCAGTTACTTTAATCCTGAGGCTTGGAGGTGGTTGAACCTCGTTTCCCTATGGGTTCGCCCTTCGAGCATCACTACTGATGTCACCTACCCCCAAGCCCTTGTGGTTGCTTGCATTTTGGATGGCGTGCCCGTGAATACGGGGATGCAGGTGATTGAGGAGTGGTGGAGTTTTATGGCCAAGGATGGCCCATTTTGATGTTTCCCTCCCTAATTACCTACCTATGCTAGAATGTGGGGGTCCCCTTGGAGCTTGGCGACCGCTATGTTGAGTGCGATGTTCCCTTTGACCTCTTAAAGGTGAAGGGAGCACAAGGAAGGGGCAAGAGGATGAGGGTTGACTCGGATGATGATGATGATGATAGCGAGGGCCAACAGGGTGGCGACGGCAATGGTCATTCACAGGCCTCGAGTACCTTAGAGCATGGAGGCGGATATGGCAGCGGTGAAAGCGGCCATGATGGGGTTTGCATAGCCTTCGATAGAGGCCGGGTCGTCTAGTGGTGCTGCTGGTGCGGGTTATTTCACCACTGATCAGATGAAGGGTTATATGGATGCTTAGGCCAAGATGGGCGACGCTGTAGATGCCTTACAGGGCGCCTTTGGATCTTTGGCCCAGGCCCACGTGGACCTCCGGGAGGACTTAGACCGGTAGAAGAAAAAGAGCCAGGCTAGGGCCAAGCTGTTCGTGAGGATGTGAAAAGGCGTCAAAAGCGTTTTGAAAGCCCTAGTCCCGAAGGAGAAGCACCCCAAGGTGACAGCTAAAGATGCCCCCTAGTTTTCCTTCCTGAGTGCGTCCGGGCTTGGCCGCGAGGATTCTAGCGACTCGGAAGACGGTGGTGACGAAGCGACCAACAAGGGAGTGGCTTAGAGACTCTTCCCCCCCCCCCACCCCTCTTATTTATATCAGTTTGGTTATACCTTTCCCTTTCAGGGCTTGTTGTTTAGACAATTTGTTATTTTTGGTTTGGTTTGAATACTTGGATATTTTTCTTTTAGTAGCTTTTGGTGTGGGTGCCTCAGTTTAAGGGCACTCATAAGACAATTGCCCTAGTCGGGCGGATGCTTTTATGCAGGTACATGCTTTGAAATTGGCTTTTTCTTGACTTTTGTTGATGAATGAAGAGGTTGGGAAAATAGGGAATAGGGGGAAGGTCACTGGTCTTGTGACTGCTGCAACGGTATCGCTATGGCGAGGCTGGTCTCGCTATAGCGATACTGCAGAAGCGCTAGGTCCACTGTAGCGGATGAGTACCCACTATAGAGAGCTCGCTGTAGCGGTCTCCACACTACTGCAACAGAGCTACAGTGTCAAAGATGGATAATTTCCCACCCAATCTGGTCTCGCAGGGGCTTGTTCGTTTGCTTAGCGCGTACTAGCACGGTTTTCACCCAACGAGTACGAATTCACATTCGACTTGCTAATCCTCCTAAAATAACACACAATTTATAACACTTAATACTAGCATGGAATTTCTATTTGTTCACACAGTAAATGCGCATCCTACTCATAGAAGGTCTTCCTTGAGTCAATATAAATAGATACCAATTGGAATCGACAGATACCAATTAGCCGGCCAAGATACCAATTGGAATCGCCCAGATACGAATTGGATTCAACTAGGAGATAGAGTATTGGGAGTAGCACGATAGAATGAACGAAGGGGAAACTTCTAGATGTCCTATAGCCTCTTGCGGACGGGTACGGACGTCATCGTACCATTCCACAAGACTCTACTGGACATTGGCTCTAGTACTTATGAGACCGGTAACCTATCAAGACTCCTAATATAGATTATTACACCGATATGAACTCACCTCTCTACTCCCAGTTGTTTCGGTCCTCTTGTTTCCCACAGTATTACCGGTTATCCGACTAGTTAAAAGTTGTCTTATTTTGTATTCCCTTAGGCCAATTAAGTAAGTCTTATCCCCTCATTTACACTAAAGTCTTCTTCCTGAGTATTAGCCTTAGAGTTCGTTCAATCTGTTCACTCGCTAAGTTATGATGCATCCACAGAACATTCTCACCACACTTTCGCTGCACTACTGAAACTCTCTAAGTCCGTCAATTTCAATACAGAACTCTGAAACGTAATAATTCATTCTTACGCTAACACTTTCTTAAATGATCAACACCTCTACAGCATGACACAGTTATAGGGGTTGCACAACACAATGTAGTAAACTGACAGCATATACATAGGGGGATATAAAGGTATGAAATGGAATGCAAATGTATGCGAAGGACAAATACACGTTGTACACACATGCTACTGATATCATTGCCCAGTAGTCATGACCTGCAAGGGACCTATGGTGTCCATATACCACTCATTCCGGATCCACTCCTCGGACCCAAGTCACAATCAAGGCCACATCCTCACCCCCGGTCAAATGTGCCTTTTCATATATGTAAATATGCTTACCTTTCCATTGTGGCCAATGATCAACTGTCAAATAGTATCTCATATTCAACCCAACTCGGCCACACAATCCGGATGCACCATCGGCACTTATTCAGACTTTCTGCTCCATGTATTACTGCGTACCCATATGCAATATATGTAACGATGCTAATGAATGAATACAATGTCATGAAATACGCCCTTAGCGGCGTACACTGTTATGACTTCTTTTCAACTCACCCAATGCAACCATTTTATATTAACAAAAATTAACAGCTCGTAAGGAATATTATGAATTTTCTCAAAAATCAATGCGTAAATTACATGTACATGGGAATAATACACTAGTTTCGGGATAACCCTTCCTGACCAAGACAAATAATCACTTCCCATTTCATAACCCATAAACATCAACAAGAGTAGTACATAATACTCAATTATAAACTCGTTGCCACCCTAGTTACTATTTACACAAGACTTCGTTAAATTATAAACATATCCATCCAAACTTCGCATCCGAAGACCTAATCATGAAATCTCCTATCAACTCTTTATGTATATATGATTCACTAATCAAAGTCTAACTCAAGTAAATCGTAACCTACCTCAATGAGGAACAACTATTTGAATTTCCAAGAAGTACTCTCCCTCCTAGCCCTTATCCGAATCTATGAGAGATGATAGTTCTAGGGAAAGATGTGGACAATGTTAGGGGAGCCTCTTTTTCTTAGTGGCAAGGGTTTTTCTTCAGGCCAAAACCTAATACCAGTCTTGGAGGGTTATTTATTAAAAGGGAGGGTGAATTGTAAAGGCGAGTACGAGAAACACACGCGGCGGTCGGTGGACGTCCGGCTGGGGGGGGGACGTCGGGTTGCAATAGCGGGACCGCTGTGACGGTACTCTAGCCGCTATAGCGGACCAACTTTTGCCAAGCCCACGATTTTTAACTCTTTCCGAAACTAATTTTTCCCATTATTAATCATTTAAACACCCCATGTGGCTAACTATTTAAGATCGTAGGCCTAGATTGGGCATAGATTCGCGAAGTATTAAATAACAACCAGACGAGTTGTTAGACAATGTCACGGTTCGGTGGCATGCCTGGAAAGTCTGCGGGAAACACCTCCGCAAACTCCCATCCCATAGGAACTGACTCAAGAGATAGACCGTCAACACTATTATCACGAATATGTGCCAAATAAGCCAAACACCCCTGTCCACTAGCTTCTTTGCACAAATAAAGGAAATTATTTTCTTTGGTGAGGGACTAAGGTTACCCTTCCACTCCAGTCTAGGCACCCCAGGCAAAGCTAAGGTGACTGTCTTAGCGTGGCTGTCCACAAATTACATGGTAAGGAGCTAGTCAACTCATACCCAAGATATCAAAATCTACCATCTCTAAAATCACTAAATCAACCCAGGTGCCATACCTATAAGTGTGACAGTGCAAGATCGAAAAACTCTATCTACAACCATAAAATCTCCAACTGGAGTATATGCATGTATAGGGGAATCAAGTAAATCATAGACCATATCAAGACCCATAGATAAATATGTAGACACGTACGAAAACGTAGAACTCGCGCCAGACAATACAGAAGCCATCCGGTGACAAAGGCGAGATGTTACCTGTAATAACTGCATCTAAGCCCTCCACCTCTATCCTGCCAGGAAAGGCATAACAATGAACCCGTCCGCCAGTATCCCGCGAACCATTACGATCAACCTGCCCTGTTTGAGCTCCGCCCCTACCAGACTGATGACCACCTTTAACAGACTGAAACCCTCCTCTGTTAGGCTGGGGTCCACCTCTACCAGTTGTGTGACCGCCATGCCCAGACTAAGCATGGTTTCCACCATAAGATCCTCCCCCTCTACCTGATGCTAGGGCTCGAGGAGCCCGAAACTGGGTACCCTGACCACCTTGCCTAAGTCTGGGACAATTCCTCTTCAAATGCCCCGTATCACCATAGTCAAGGCATCCATGGTCTAGCATCGGACATTGAACAGAAACGTACGAGCGAGTGCAACCACCGTAAGCTGCAGTCCTGCGAACCCCCGGTCGACCGGAATAGTGGCCGATCCGACCCCTGATGGGCCTCCAGCTGAAACTTGCATAGCTAACTGAATAGGGAATCCCGAATAAAATTGGGAACTCTGGCCCTTAGCGAAAGAGCCACTACAACCACACCCTTTCAGACCTTCTGCTCCGCGTGCTTATGGTAACCCTTCTGCCGAACTCCCTCGACAGTCCTAACATGATCCATCACTTCCTGAAAGGAAGCACCTGTCACTGCAAGGTAAAGAACTAAAAACTAAAGGGCAGTGTTCAACCCCTTCACAAATATCCTAACCTTCTTCTCCTCAGAAGGCACAAGCTGGAAGGCATAGCGAGACAAAGAATGAAACCGAGCCTCATATGCAGCCACAGATAAATTACTCTGCTCAATATTGCTGAACTCATCACGCCTGCGGTCCCTTAAAGTACGAGGAACATACTTATCTAGAAATACCCGATAGACCTGTGTTCAAGTCAACGGAGGTGATCCCGCTGGCCTGCAACCTGCAAAGCCCTCGACCATAACTTGGCATCACCCAAGAGCTGGAAGGTCACGAACTCAACACCATATTTCTCCACTGCCCCATCTCTTATGGAGCATCTCGTGATAGTTCATAATGAAATCATAAGCATCCTTAATCTCAGTGTCGTAGAACTCTGGAGGTTTCATCTTAGTGAACGTCCAAAACAAATCATGCTCATCCCCGGTCAACACCGAACCTCCCACTGGCCTAGGAAATACACCCAGTTCTGTAGCCTAATCTAAACGAGGGAGCCGCGAGGCTAAGACGCTCGCAACCCCGGAGTACGAACTCTTGCTGGAGTGGATCACCCTCTGGCACCCCCGCACCGGAACAATGGTAACACACTTTGCCTTTGTCAAACCATTCAGCAGGTTCAACACTCGGACCATCACATCTGAAAACACTCGTGGAGCTATAATATCTGGAATTCCTTTAGGCTTAGGGGACTCAGCGCGTTCCTGACCAGCCGCAGGAGCCCCGCCCATGGCTGGTGCTGCTGGTCCCCTGCCTCTACCACGACCATGGCCTGTGGCTTGGCCTCCTCCATGAACTGCGGCCCCAGCGGCCCTAGCGGCCTGTGCTCCACCACGTGCTGCGACCCCATCGACCAGCGCGGGTACCTCATTTGCTGTTGTTGTCGCACGAGTTCTCACCATCTATGAGAGAATAGAAGGAAAAGTCAGATACTAATTTGAATCTTCCAGATACCAATTGGAATCAAGCAACACGAAAAAAAGAAAGAAATTGAATTTTCCTAGTGTCCCATAGCCTCTCGAGGATAAGTACAGATGTCTCCCTACCGATCCGCAAGACTCTACTAGATATGTCCTTGTACAACGAGATCGACGAACCTAAAGCTTCGATACCAACTTTGTCACGATCTAAACAACCCACCCAAATCCCCTAATGGGCGAACCATCTACTTAACCAATTATCCAAACCATTATCAAATTTCTTAGCAAAATTTTAAGCATTCAAGGATATATCAAGAATATCTTCAAAAGAGTAGTCATGCCATAATTAAATAAAATCTACAGAAGTCTAAACTATTACAACTCTAAAATCCAAAATTCATCGTACAAGGACTCTAACATAACTGTCTAAGAAAGAACCATTGTCAAAAAATAGCATAAATGTCTAAAATGAAATAGACATCTAAAATAGGAAAGATCTTCAGGCGGCCTGGCATGGATAATAGCTCACCCTCGAATCTGTCAAAAACTGGTCTCAAGCTAAATGTGATGTCTCGTAGAAGTCTCTGGATCACAATCTGCACTCAAGGAATGCCGCAAGGTAGTATCAGTACAAACAATATGTACAGGTAGATATCACAGGCCGACTAAGATTAGTATCATGCATACAATCACAAAATTAATAAAATAGATAGAGATAGGCACAACAGCACATAATCTCAAGAACTATCAACAAAAATCTTCCAACATCGAAATATCAGCCAACACAGGGATAAGTAAAATCCACACAAATAGAAATTAATAAGAGTAACTCAACCCACGTAATCACCAAACACAGTCGTAAATCACAAATTATCTCAACCCTGTCACATATCTGTACACACATGCTAAATGGTAGTGTTTGATCCATTAGCCATGACCTGCAAGGACCCATGGTGTCCATGTACCCTCGCTCTGGAATCTTACCTTAGATCACAAGCCTTTAACTTAGGCCACATACTCACCGCCTGTCAAATGTGCTTTTTCATATTTATATATCTTTCTCATCACAATGTATTTCTGTTCCACAATTAATAAGGAATTTGAACAATCAAGAATCAATATCAGGGAAGACAATTCACCATATCACTAGTTATATCAGGACTCAAAATCAATTCATCAATAATCATGAATAAGGGATTACCCCAAGTCTCTTTATCATTTCATATCAATTCATTATATAATTAGTCAATCTCTATCAAACTGTAGGAATTATCAACAACACTTTATGTCCGAAGCCCTAATAATGCTTCTTCTATCAATTTCGTGTCACATACAATCAACTAATCAAAGTCTAACTCAAGTAGATTGTAACCTACCTCAAAGCAGAACTAGAACAATGTAATCACTCTGCGATAGCTTTCCTCTTTCGCAAAGCTTCTGAACGTTCAAAGTCTAGAAATATAGAGCTGTATGAGTATTCAAATCATCTACTCAAACAATACAACATTTTGGGGAATAAAACCCAACTACTTCTACCCTTTTCAAATGGGTAAACTATCACTATGTGTTATTTCACCATATTATCAATCCCACTAATCGTATTCTATCCGTTCATGGGTTTTCTAATCATTCCAACCCTTTTACAAGCAGTTTTAATGCCAAAGTTATCATCTTTATGAAACCTTAGGTCTCAATCAACAAGTTCCACCATTAATAGACAAGTTTTCATCCTAGAAAGCGATAATATATACTCCTAGATGATTAAACAACAACAAAATTGAAAAACCATTCATTAATCAAGGAAAAAAAATCAAGGGTTGTCACACCCCAACTTTTGATAGGGCATGATGGGCACCCGACCCTTAATTAGGGCCGAGCGAACCCGCTGATTCTCGTGATACTCATAATCATACTGGGCCCTTAAATCATGACATGAGTGCATAATGTAAGCTTTTAAAAAAAAACATGCCTTTCGTCTTTCCTAAATCAAGGAAAATGTTTGTATACATATGAAACTTGTAACACAATGCATCATGACACATCGGCTTACGAGGCCGCTTACAAAACGACACGTACTATACATGACTGCATGCACGCAAAGTCTCTAACATAAATCAAGATGCCATAACATAGATACTTTGACTCGGCAGCACTCTGGAAGGAAATGGAGCTCACCAATCCAGCTGGAACATCTTCTACTAATATCCTCGACTCATCTGTATATACCTGCGTGGCATGAAACGCAGCCCCCGAAGAAAGGGGGTCAGTACGGAATATGTACTGAGCATGTAAAGCATGAAATGCAATAAACAGGATCGTACCGAAATAAGGAGCATAGAAAAATAACGCAATAACCAGAAAACCACAAGGCTTGCCTTTGAAACATAGATCATGCATGTCAATATCATATCCAATTCATTATGGGACTTAGAAACATAAGTGAATAATCATCCTGCACATATGCATATATAAGGTGTCCCGGCCCTCTAGTGAGGGACTCGGTAAATAAAATCATCATAT
The DNA here is from genome assembly GCF_029784015.1 of Lycium ferocissimum. NCBI lineage: Eukaryota > Viridiplantae > Streptophyta > Magnoliopsida > Solanales > Solanaceae > Lycium > Lycium ferocissimum. The sequence goes on along the minus strand of NW_026718558.1, from coordinate 57,180 downwards.
ACATATACATATACATATAACGTGTCCCGGCCCTCTAGTGAGGGACTCGGTCGTGTCCCGGCCCTCTAGCGAGGGACTCGGTGAATAGAATCATCATATGCCATCCTGGCCGCCATCCCCACATCATCATATCATCATGTCATCATACCATCATATACATATATATATATATATATATATATATATATATATAACGTGTCCCGGCCCTCTAGTGAGGGACTCGGTGAATAATGCAGTGGAATGTGTACGAATACGTGTCCTGGCCCGAGACTCAGTGAAAGAATTAATAACAGCTCGCACGAGCAGAGTAGTGAGAAACCATATGCATATAAATCAACTTTTACGACTCAATGGATAATTAGACAAATCAACGCTCGAGTATTAAACGATAGTCATGTTAAATCCGTTCTAAATGCAATTAGGACTACGTTAAAGAGAATCTCAGGGATCGTAGACATGTATCAAACCAATCCGAGCCCGCCCATGAAAGTTACGGGCATTAGTCATTATAGAATCTTTTACGAACGAATCAAGGCAATCCGAGCCCATTTATGAAAGTTAGGGACCTTATTCGACATAGAATCCTTTAGGTACAAAAACTCTTTATGCAACATTTACTATCCAATCATACAAAAGACACAAGGATCATAGCTCGACTATATTAGGAATGCTAACATCAAGAAGTGAATAAAAATCGTAGACATGCTCGGATCTTATGAATAGAGTTACTCCAAGGCTCGTATTATATCTTACTTGCATCTAAGACATGCCAAAACAAAGAAAGGGTAAGCTTTACATACCTGTTCCACCTCTTATTAGCTACGCTTATTCATCCAAGCTCGTAAGCCTACACTTAAAAGGATTCACACTAACGTTAGACTCTTTATTGCACACTTGTTCCAAATTTCAAATCAAACTACTCTATATTCTGCCGAAAATCGGGCAGCATCTCCCCTGTTTATATGCCTAGCCCAAAATTACAATTCAGCAACCAATCAACCACAACAATAATACCAACATCAACAACACTATTATTCATACCAACATATTCCATAAACATTCCACACGACGTTTTTCAACATACAACAACAATATGCACTTTCTTCCATCCCAATCAAGGAGTATAATCTCATCAACACGCCAACAATGTTAGATACCATTTTTGTATGCATAAATCAGTCCATCCACACGGACACAACACGTTCAAAACAGCCCATAAACACAACAACTACAATACAACACTCTATGACCTTTTCTCCATAACTAGTTTCATTTTTAAGGCTTGCTAGACCTTCAAATAAACTCAACATAAAAGATGGGATAAATAACATACCTTATACTTGAAAAAAACTCAGCCACATCATCATTTTCCAACACCAAGCTTAAGTAGAAGCAAGAACAATCACCTTTCACGGACTAGTTTGGCGTAATCTTGTCAAATTCTTGATTTATCGGACTATAATGCTTGGGGAAGGTGTAGAGAATTTTCTAGGACCCTTTGGAATGTTATTATGCTGAAAAAATGGGGTTGATGGGGTATTTATACCCCTCCTAGGGTGGTTTCACTGACCTTCTCACGTGGGGCCCGCGGAGCCATTTGGCAGCTTAGGGTCTTGCTTTTAAAATGACCATAACTCTTGATTCCGACCTCGTGTGATGGCCCATGACCTATGGTTGGAAATATCTTTCAATTATCTACAACTTTTATTCTTGGTGTTTTTCCAAATTCCAAACTTATAATCTTGTTTTTGCCCTCCAAGTCAACTCATCCGAAAACGTTTCCTTAAATCCTCCTTTTGGAGGGCTTATGTCCATATTTGGCTTATGGGTCCTTCTTAGGACTTGCTCAACTTTCCATGTACTACTTGTATCACTTATAATATATCCTTTACAAAATTCTGACATGTGGGCCCCACCTTAACTCATGGTTTCGAGGGCTATCATCGAGTGATCATGTTAACCGATTTACTCCATATACTCTCCAAATGTCATATATATGTTCTTATGCTCAGATAACATAATCTTCATCCATAATCCTTGTGTAACTCTACTCTCCCCTGAGCTCATACTAAGCCGTCCACAGTCTTGATAACGCGAAATTTTCCAAGGTGTAACATCCTTCCCCCCCCAGAAACATTCATCCTCGAATGTTAAACTAGTCTTACAGGGTCTTATAGGCACTTCGGGGGAGTTTCTTTTATAGCTACCACATACAGTTTATTTATCAATCAACATAACCACTCTAGGAATTTAGATTACCCGTAGGCATAGAAAATAAGTAGGGATACTTATTCTTCATCTCCTCTTCGGCTTCCCAGGTCATCTCCTCCCTGTTATTGTTCCGCCACAATACCTTAATGGAAGTCACATTGTTAGTACGCAACTTTCTCGCCTGACTATCCGGTAGCTACAGGGTTTTCCTCGTACGCTAGCTCTTCTCGCTACCTGGACATTATCCACGAGAGAATACCACTAGAAAGTCATACTTCCGCAAAGTGCGAGGTAAGTTTGTCATGAAGTCCATATTACGGAATCCTCGGCCTCGTGTATTTCTTCTCGACTCCTTTAAAAGACCTTAGGTTTGTCACTCTACCTTTTGCTCTTAGTCTCTATCTTTGGAGTTAGTTATCAAGTAGCAATGAAGTCCCTCATCTAGTAACTCTACATAGCCGCTCCCACTGCTTTAACTATCATCAAGGTATGATTAGAAAGAATTTGACACATAAGTTCACCCTCTTTTAGTAACCAGCTAGTTACGATCATCTTGCTTAAATCATCTTATAATCCCCTTTACTCAACTTGTAACATTCTAGGCACATTATCTCGTGTCATTTCTTTATCTTTAATTCAAACTCTCCTATTGTCCCTTTGCTCAGATCTTGCTCTCAACTTTCCTGTCCCACACTATGTTGCAATCTTTACAAGAATATGCGAAAGTGCTCAAATTAGCCCAAGAAATACCTTAGCGTGGCTTCCTTAATCCTTATGTTTTACTTTGTCTTCGCTCCTCTTATCTTGCAACCGGTATCGGGATAGGTCTTTGGTTCACCCATAGCCATGTCCTGTTTTCCCTCAGTACTAACTTCATCTCGGTAATTTAGTTTAACCCACCTTTACATCTTTCCTTAATGCACCCAGAATATTATAATCGTATTTTTATTACTAAATCCAAACTTTTCTCATTAAGTACCCGCTTGGTCTCATCCCTATCATATAAATATTCATAGGTAACATAACTACTCTTGTACGACTTATATAAAGTATATTCCATCTTAGTCACGGTCTTTCCTTCTCCTGGTTCATTCTACTCCACATATCCCCTCCGTACTAACATTCGCTTGTATCCTACCTTGTCATACTCCTTTCCCTTCCTTTATTCACTCCTTGATGTTCTCACTTCCTACTATAGGAGGTTTTCTAATATTCGGTGAACTCTTTTATTTCCATTCATAGGAGCAGCGTCTTTTCATTCCTTCAAAAATTTCCAAACTACCAACCGTTGTTCCTTTTATTACAATTGTCAATTCGTTCCTGCCTCCTTCTGATACCTTCCTATTATGCCGATATGTTTCGAACTCTGGCTCTGAGCTAATAAATTTCCCTTTACGAGCATGAGAACGCCATAATTCCTTTCAAGTCCATTGTGTTCTCCCCCCCCCCCTCCTTATTAAGGAGGTCCTAATACACCAATAGTTTTGAGATATCCATCGCTTTCGGCACTTATCTTTTGAGAGCTAGAAATCTCTTAACATCGTTGCACGGCCTAATCATTCTTTCTTTTACTTCTCATTCCTCGTCGTGGTCACTATCCTTTCGTCCCACTTGTCGAAGTCTATTCTCCAACCCCACACATTCCTCTTTTGTTCCATACTACCACACTCTATCCCTTTCACTCGCCTACCTTCGAATGTTTACCCAAATAGTCCCGTGCTTTGCCCGTCGTCTCCCTTGGAGGCTTTACTCACTCGTGTTTCTTACTTTTCACTTTGTCCGACATTTTGATGTCCTTACCTTCCATCTACTCACTTTCTTTCTTTTCCAACTATCATTGTATTGGAAGTTTCCAAGCTTACCATGTAGCGAAAATAACATCCGTTTGCCTGATAACGTCTCTCACTTTAACCTTACTACCCTGTCCGACCAATGCCTCCACTATGCCGCAACGTCGATTGCTGGGACACACATACCCGCTGATATAGCCATGTATGGTATATCATATACATACGTACACATATAATTACTACCATCTCGCTTACGAAATATTTCCAAACGCCATTCAAACTCACCCTAATTCTAGAGCTGTGATGCACCTTCTTTCTCTTCACCGGTCTAGTCCGCCTCGGCCTACGCGACCTCTTAAGGTTTCCGCCCACTCTGTATACTCTAATTCCCCTTAGGCTACTCTAGCTTCCCGTTTGGCTCTCCTATGTCTGACTTTGTAGGACTTTTAGTACACTTCCCAGGGGGTCACCCATCCTAAAATTTCTCTCACTCCGACGCTTAACCTTGGAACTCTGATGAAATACGATGCTTTAATGCTAGTACGATAGCGTCCACCTCACCGCATGACCTTCATCACATAATCTAGAGTAAGTTGAAGTCTTAGCCGATTTCAAAACGTTCTCATAACACACCCCCCTCCGAATTACAAAGGGTCTCTTACTCTTCTGACTCCACCCCTTTATTGCTGGCTTTCAGATCTTACTAACTTGTTTCAACAGGGGATCCCATTTAAAATTTAAACATCTATGTCAAATGTATTGCAGTGTCAATGGTTTCCATCTCACACTTGCATTTTCCCGGCCGCCCCCCCAGGGGTGTACTTATACTATTACCCGATTATACTTTGTCCTATGTCCTCATTTCCAACCTCAATTAGGCGGCACTTTTATTCTGACGATAAGTGTCCAGAGTCATCTTGAAATGCTATCTTTATCCCAATTTATATCATCTGTTTCCTCTAATACATTTACAATACATCACTTGTTCCTCCAGCCTACCGTCTTTGTCCTTTAAGGATTCCACTATTTCCGAGGTGAAGTCGTATGCACGCAGTACTCCTTTATGCCTTATGCCCTTTACCCTTATTGTGTACCCTGTGCCGACTTCTAACCTACTCAAAATCATATCAAGTTCATTTTAATGATAGTCTTGTCTTATCACTTTATCGTCGCGCTGCACCTTTAGGTCCGTAGCTATATATTTCCCTTTCGTCCTATACTCTTACTCAATTAACTAAATTTATCTTGGATGCTTCCTTTGGAATTCCCTTACCATTTCTCTAGTCTATGCTCCTCTTTTTACCCCCGCGCACGAGGAATCTTATTCCACCTCATCCTTCGTAACGTGTCACTTCGCATAACCCTTTCTCATTTTCAAAATGTGTTTCATTCATCCCTATTTGTTCTACGGCTCGCTTTTATACCTTAGTCACATAGATCACGTCATATCTTTTAGTCACTTACTCACCGGCTTTACTCATTTCGTAACAATCCCCATTATATTCACATTATATCTTATTCGTAATCAATCTTAATGTAACACTTCTTAACTCCTTTACCCTTTCGATCAACTTTATCCTTAATATCTCGCAAGGTTGTCTTATCAATACATTCATATCCATCACAATTCTTTTCCTCAATCATACTATTACTTCCAATTCCGCAATTAACTTCTTTCTCGAGGTCGGCCGTACTCGCAACTTAGTCAAATCCTATCATTACTATTAGTACGACCTTTCAAGTCATATCACAAACCTATATCTCATTCTCTTTTTTATTTCCGGGGGAAAATTTTGGCGAGTTTCTCTTGTATTTCTTACTTTCTCAAGACACCGCACGCGAGGAATACCAACAATGCCTCACGGGGCAACATATATATATATATATATATATATATATATATATATATATATATATATCATGTCATATCACGGCCACACAGGGCTCCCGATATCAACAACAGAACGGAAATGATGAACATACCTCGTATGCCCAACTCAAACTGCACCTGTTACACTTTCTTGTTTACTTTCCCTTTTAATCTTCAACTTGTATTTCAATCGTACTTCAATATCTTACCCGACATATATCTTTCATACCTTTGCCTACCTGCGTGCTTTGTAACTTCCAATATCGCTAGTCACCTTTTTCTGTCGATACCATTCTTCTGCTGAAATCAAAAGTTAATATAAGGAATCTCATTCCCTATGACATGGCTCTATGGCACGATCTCAGATGTGAAAGAAGAGTAACCACCCTAGATGCCCCGTAGCCTCCTGTTTATAAATGTGGCGCGCTTCACACCATAAACGGGACTCTAGTGGACACGACTTTGCAGACATACTCCTAGGACGAACGCTGCCGATACCAATTTGTCACACCCCACTTTCGATAGGGCATGATGGGCACCCGACCCTTAATTAGGGCCGAGCGAACCCGCCGATTCTCGTGATACTCATAATCATCGGGCCCTTAAATCATGACATGAGTGCATAATGTAAGCTTTTCAAAAAAAAAAAAAAAACATGCCTTTCGTCTTTCCCAAATCAAGGAAAATCTGTATACATATGAAACTTGTAACACAATGCATAATGTTATATCCTGTATTTTGAACAACGGGACAATCTGGATTAACTACGATAAATTAGGGGCAAGACTATTCCGGGATACGAAGTTGAGATTTTTGTTTGTTTTAAAAGCACAAGTGGTGTATGACTTTATTGGCATGGAAATATTAAGGAAACATTTGGGGTCAAATGTTATTTTTGGAAAGTATTTATTCCATGAAAACAAAAAAAATATTGAAAATAATAGGGCATGTGGCCGGCCACCTTGGTGTGGGACATGGCCACATGGAGCCTTATACATGGTATTAAAAAGATGAATTAGTCATCTTTTTCATCACTTTTATTTCTAGAAAAATCAAGAAACCTTGGAGAAGAGAAATCAAGGGTCATTCGGCCAACAACCAAGAAAATCAAGACCAAAAATTGGCCACCAAAAAAATTGTTTCTTCAAGCAAACTTACTAATTGAAGGGTGCTTATTAACGTGGGAGTGTTGTTGGGAGCGATAGGCTACTCGTTTTCATTATTCACCACCTTAGGCAAGTTGTGAAGTTGTGAAGAAAGGTGAGTTTTAATCTTGTTTTTATGTGTTTTGGATGGTTTATATGTGTCGTAGTATACTAAAATGGGTGAAATTCATGAAGTAGGCCATGTTTAAGTTGGGCCGTGTATATGGTGTTTGGCCGTGTGTGTGTGTGTTGTGTTAAGAGTAGTGAATTAATTCTAGTTAGCATGTTTTGATTGTTGTAGTGTGAAGAGAAGAATGAAAATCATGAAGTTGGTAGAGTGGGGTGTTGGCCGAAAATGGTTACCCTTGTGTGTTGAGAATGAACAAATTCTAGTTAGTATTCTAGTTATCATCGTCATGGATTCTATGATGAAAGATGCATGTTTAATGATTCAAATTGATGTTGTAATGGTTACGGGCTGATTTGGAAGTTAATGCACTTTCAATGTAATTTTTGTATGTATGAGAATGACATTGTTAATGTGTGGATTAGTGGTGTAATTTATGAATTTGGAAGAGAAGAATGTGTGTTGGGTTGTTCTCGGGTTTGGGGAGGAATTCGGGTGAGTTGGAGTGTGGTTTGGGTTGTTTGGAAAAGTGTGTGAATTGTTTAAAGTGTTCTTGAATGTTGTTTGAATGGTTCCGGATTAGTAATCGAATGTATAAACGTTGATGTTGATTTGAATGTAAGTAGTTGAAGTGAGTATAATGGAATATTGTGAATGTTGTTGAATTATGTAAAGAGAGTATTTAATGTTAGAATGCGTTTTGAATTGATTATTAATGTTGCTAGTTTGGTTGTTGGTGTTGTTGTTGATGAATTTGGCCGAGTTGAAATCTCGGGGTTGGTGTATTTACAGGGAAAATGCTGCCCAAATTTCTGTAGAATTTGGTGTTCGTTTAGAATTGAATGCCTAAATGCTTATAGCTAATGTTTGATATATTGGCGTTATGTAGATCTTGGAGTGCCCGAGACTTGAGGCTTGACTTAGCTTGAGAGCGGACGAGGTATGTGAAGCCCAACCTTTCTTTCTTTTGGCATGTCCTAGTGTTAATTAGGTTATGACACGAGCCTCGGGGTAACTCCACTCTCGAGATCCGAGCTCATGTACGCATCTTATTCGCTTCTAAAGAATTACTCTCTTAATGTAGCCTAGCCAAGGCACTTATGTTTTCATTTGATTGAATTTCAAAGGTTTTGTGAAGAATTTTATTCCTAAAAGTCGCCGAAACTACGAACGCATGTAACTTCCATAGACGAGCTCGGATCGCCCCGAAACGTTCATAGGGGATTCCATACGGCATAGCATCCCCCAACTATCATAGGCGGGCTCGGGTGGGGTTGATACCCGTCCGTGGGCCCCGCGACTTTTCTATGTTTGTTCTTAATGACCTTCGGGAAAGACTTAGTACTACTTTCACCTTAACTCCCGAGTATGGATTTCTTACTTATTAATGAGTTTATAATTATAATTTTTATGCATATGGTCACTCATGACTCTGCTCGTGCATATGGTCGTACATCCTTCACTGAGTCCCGGGCCTGTTATGTGTCGTGCGCACTTGATGTATTCCGGAGTATGATGTGTCCGGTTCGCCGAGCCTCTCATCCGAGGGCCGGGTACTGTGTATATTTGGCGTTATAATGTGTTACGGCGTTATGATGTGATGTGATATGTCGGGTTTCGGAGATATGAAATCTTTTGGAGTATGATGTGTTATGGCGCCATCGACAGGCGGGCAACCATAGTTCTAAGAGCCCTTGCATGATTTATGTTTTTAAATTAAACATTTTGACATTTTGCATATTGTACTTATTTTTGTATCTTCTGTTTCGATTATGATTCTGCTACTATATTGCTTGCTTTGCATACACAGTACATATTCGTACGACCCCTTTCCTCGGGGGGCTCGTTTCATGCCGCGCAGTACAAACGCTCGGCCTTGTGATCCACCCGCCTAGGACACCTATTCTGCTATCTGGGAGTGCTCCTTCGTCCGGAGCCTATATTTTGGTATATATATACTTTTTCGTTGCATCCGTATATATTCATTCAGGGGTACGACGGGGCCCTGTCCCGTCATATGATTCCGTTGTTCTGTTTAGAGGTCTGTAGACATGTATGTGGGTTATGGTATTTCTGTACAGCTATGTTCGTATGCTTTATGTTTGGGCGGTCCTATTCGCCGTGGCAGCCTCGTCGGCTGCATATGCGTATATTGACATGTTATGTACTTTACAACAGCCTCGCCGGCTTTTGTGACATATGTTGCCTATTATGCGTTAATCTGAGCCTATATGTGATCATTTATATTTATGCAAGTTTAGTATGCTAATTTTGAGTATCAGGTACGTATGAGTGTCCAATTCGGACCCTAGTCATGGCCTACGGGGTTGGGTCATGACACATCGGCTTACAGAGCCGTTTACAAGACTGACACGTACTATACATGACTCTGTCTGCAAAGTCTCTAACATAAATCAAGATGCCATAACATAGATACTCTGACTCGGCGACCTCCAAGGAAATGGAGCTCACCCATCCGGCCGGAACATCTTCTACTAATATCCTCGACTCATCTGTATACACCTGCGTGGCATGAAACGCAGCCCCTCGAAGAAAGGGGGTCAGCACGGAAGATGTACTGAGCATGTAAAGCATGAAATGCAATAAACGCAATACAGATCGTACCGAAATAAGGAGCATAGAAAACTAAGGCAATAACCAGAAAACCACAAGGCTTGCCTTTGAAACATAGATCATGCATGTCAATATCATATCCAATTCATTATGGGACTTAGAAACATAAGTGAAAAATCATCCTGTACATATGCATATATAACGTGTCCCGGCCCTCTAGTGAGGGACTCGATAAATAAAATCATCATATACATATACATATACATATAACGTGTCCCGGCCCTCTAGTGAGGGACTCGGTCGTGTCCCGGCCCTCTAGTGAGGGACTCGGTCGTGTCCCGGCCCTCTAGTGAGGGACTCGGTGAATAGAATCATCATATGCCATCCTGGCCGCCATCCCCACATCATCATATCATCATGTCATCATACCATCATATACATATATATATATATAACGTGTCCCGGCCCTCTAGTGAGGGACTCGGTGAATAATGTAGTGGAATGTGCACGAATACGTTTCCTGGCCCGGGACTCAGTGAAAGAAGTAATAACAGCTCGCACGAGCAGAGTAGTGAGAAACCATATGCATATAAATCAACTTTTACGACTCAATGGATAAGTAGACAAATCAACGCTCGAGTATCAAACGATAGTCATGTTAAATCCGTTCTAAATGCAATTAGGCATTAGGCATTATAGAATCTTTTACGAACGAATCAAGGCAATCCGAGCCCATTTATGAAAGTTAGGGACCTTATTCGACATAGAATCCTTTAGGAACAAAAACTCTTTATGCAACATTTACTATCCAATCATACAAAAGTCACAAGGATCATAGCTCGACTATATTAGGAATGCTAACATCAAGAAGTGAATAAGAATCGTAGACATGCTCGGATCTTATGAATAGAGTTACCCCAAGGCTCGTATCATATCTTACTTGCAACTAAGACATGCCAAAAGAAAGAAAGGGTAAGCTTTACATACCTGTTCCATCTCTTATTAGCTACGCTTATTCGTCCAAGCTCGTAAGCCTACACTTAAAAGGATTCACACTAACGTTAGACTCTTTATTACACACTTGTTCCAAATTTCAAATCAAACTACTCTATATTCTCGAAAATCTAAAAGATCTCCCCGTTTATATGCCTAGCCCAAAATTACAATTCAAAACCAATCAACCACAACAACAATACCAACATCAACAACACTATTATTCATACCAACATATTCCATAAATATTCCACACGACGTTTTTCAACATACAACAACAATATGCACTTTCTTCCATCCCAATCAAGGAGTATAATCTCATGAACACGCCAAAAATGTTACATACCATTTTTGTATGCATAAATCAGTCCATCCACACGGCCACAACACGTTCAAAGCAGCCCGTAAACACAACAACTACAATACAACACTCTATGACCTTTTCTCCATAACTAGTTTCATTTTTAAGGCTTGCTAGACCTTCAAATAAACTCAACATAAAAGATGGGATAAATAACATACCTTATACTTGAAAAAAACTCAGCCACATCAACCTTTTCCAACACCAAGCTTAAGTAGAAGCAAGAACAATCACCTTCACTTCGACTAGTTTGGCGTAATCTTGTCAAATTCTTGATTTGTCGGACTATAATGCTTGGGGAAGGTGTAGAGAATTTTCTAGGACCCTTTGGAATGTTATTATACTGCAAAAACGGGGTTGATGGGGGTATTTATACCCCTCCTAGGTCGGTTTCACCGACCTTCTCACGTGGGGCCCGCGCAGCCATTTGGCACCTTAGGGTCTTGCTCTTAAAATGGCCATAACTCTTGATTCCGACCTCGTGTGAGGGCCCACGACCTATGGTTGAAAAGATCTTTCAATTATATACAACTTTTATTCTTGGTGTTTTTCCAAATTCCAAACTTATAATGCCGTTTTTTCCCCACCAAGTCAGCTCATCCGAAAACGTTTCCTTAGATCGTCCTTTTGGAGGGCTTATGTCCATATTTGGCTTATGGGTCCTTCTTAGGACTTGCTCAACTTTCCATGTACTACTTGTATCACTTATAATATATCTTTTACAAAATTCTGACATATGGGCTGTTATATCCCGTATTTTGTACATTGGGACAATCCGGGTTAACCATGATAAGTTAGGGACAAGACCCATGATAAGTTAGGGACAAGACTAATCCGGGATACAAAGTCGAGACTTTTAACCATGATTTATTTTAAAGCATAAGTTGTTTATGATTTTGGGTTGGCATGGAATTTTAAGGAAAATTTGGGACTAAAAGTGAATTGTGAAAAGTTGAGAATTCATGAATTAAAAGGCCATGTTGACCATGTGGGTGGTGTGGCTCCCACACATGGGTTGGCCAAATTTAATTGATCCAACCCATGTGTGGGCCATGGGACACTTGTATAATTCATAGATGTAAGCAAAAGATGACTAAGTCATCATATTCATCTTCTCCATCACTTAGAAAAATCAAGAAACTTAGAGAAGAGCAACAAGGCCATTCGGCCATAGTGCAAAAAATTGAAGACCAAAATCCTTTTTCAAAAAATAATTTCTTCTAGCAATTCCAACCATTGAAGGGTCCTCTTTAACGTGGTGTAGTTGTTGGAACAAACAAACCATTCGTTTTATCAATCGCAAACCCTAGCTAAGTTGTGAAGTTCAAGGGAAAAGGTAAGGTTTAATCTCCTTTTACATATGTTATGGATGATTTGTGTATGTTGTAGTATGTGAAAATGGATAAAACTCATGAAATATTGCATGTGGAAGTGAGGCCGTATGGATGGGTGTGGCCGTGTAGGTGTGTATGTTGTGCAGGAGTGATGAATTAATTCTATTTAGCATGTTTGGTTATTGTAGTGTGTTGAAATGAATGAAAATCATGAATTTAGTTTGGGGTGGTTGTGGCCGAATATAGCCTCTCATGTATGGCAAGGAATGAATTAATTTTCTCTAGTGTTTTGGTTGTTGTCATTATGAATTCTATGATGAAAATGAGAGTTTAATGATTCAAGTTAATGTTGTAATTGTTGCGGGCTGATTTGGAAGTTAATGTGTTTTTATTGTAATTTTTATATTTAAGAGAATGACATTGTTTAAGTGTGGATTATTGATGTAATTCATGGATTTGGGAGAGAGGAATGTGGATGTGGTTGTTCTCGGGTTTGGGGGCAGTTTCGGGTGAGTTGGAACAATGTTTAGGTTGCTTGAAATATTGTGTGAATTGTTTAAAATTTTCTTGAATATTGTTGGAATGAGTTCGGACTAGTATTTGAATGTATGAGCGTTGATGTTGGTTTGAATGTAAGCCGTTGAATTGAATATAATGGAATGTTGTCGAATTATGTAGAAAAGAGTATTTAATGTTAGAATGCGTTTTGAATTGATTATTGATGTTGCTAGTTTGGTTGTTGGTGTTGTTGTTGATGAATTTGGCGAGTTGAATTCTCGGGGGTCATTGTATTCTGGGGGAAATGCTCGCCCAAATTTACGTAGAATTAAGTGTTAGTTTGGAAATGAACTCCTAAATGCCTATAGTTAACGTTGGTATTTAATGATGTTTGTGTAGATCTTGGGAGTCCGAGACTTAGGATTGGATTAGCCTTGAGAGCGGCCGAGGTATGTAAAGCCTAACCCTTCGTTCTTTTGGCATGTCTTAGTTGTAGATAGGCTATGACACGAGCCTCGAGGAAACTCCACTCTTACGATCCGAGCATGTCTACGATTCTTATTTACCTCTCAATGTCCACCTTCTTAATGTAATAGTATTACGGTTCCTATGTCTTTGGTAATATTGGATTTCAAATATTGCATAAGGATTTTGTCTTTAAAAGAGTTCTACATTTTAAAATGGTCGTAACTTTCGTAGACAGAACCGGATCGCCTCGATATGCTCGTAGGAGATTCTGTAGCGTATTATGACTATGTCTTCCATAGGCGGGCTCGGATCGGGTTGATGCTCGTCCGTGGGTCCCGCGACTTTCCTTTGTATAGCTCCAGCAACTTTGTGATAGAATTGGGTATAACTATCACCCGACCCCCGAGTGTTGATTACTTACTTATGTATTGAGTCTGTAATAATGATTTTTATGCATATGGTTACTCACGACTCTCTCGTGCATTCTGTCGTATCCTTCGCCGAGTCCGGGCCGGTTGTGTCGTCGTGCGCACTATGTTATATTCGGTGTTATCTCGTGTTAGTGGTTCACCGAGTCCCTCACTGTAGGTCGGGACCCTATATATTTGGTGTTATGCTGTGATTATGGTGTTATGATGTGTTATGGAGATATGTCGGGTTACGGAGATATGAAACCTTTCGGTGTTATGCTGTGTTATGGCGCCAGTGACGGGCGGGCGACCATATTTTCTGAGCCCTATGCATCATTTGTGTTTTAAAAGTAAACGTTTTGGTATTTTGGATATTATGCTTATTTTCTGTACTCGTTTTCGATTATGATTCTGCGATCGTATTTCTGCTTGAATACGCGCACATATTCCGTACCGACCCCTCTTCTTCGGGAGTCGCGTTTCATGCCCGCAGTACACGATCATTCGGCGATCCGCCACCCTGACACCTATTCTGTGCTTGGAGTGCTCCGCTTGGTTCGAGCCTATATTTTGGTATATATACTCTTTCGTTGCATATGTATATATTTGTTCGTGGGGTACGGCGGGGCCCCGTCCCGTCATATGATTCTCGTTGTTCGTTTAGAGGTCCGTTGACACGTATGTGGGTTGTGAATATTTCTGTTTGGGTTGTGTTCGTATGGTATATGTTGTGGGCGGTCCCATTCGCTGTGGAAGCCTTGTCGGCTTGCGTTTGTATATATATATATATATTTTGGGACGTTGCGCCATATGATAGCCTTGCCGGCTTCTGTGATATATACATGTTTGTGTTTGCGACAGTTTGAGAAAGCGTCTGATGTTTGTATATGTATAAGCTATCTGTATGTGATTCTGGTTAAGGAATATGTTTGGGTGCCCAACTCGGGCACTAGTCACGGCCTACGGGGTTGGGTCGTGACATGGGCCCCACCTTAACTCATGGTTTCGAGGACTATCATCGAGTGATCATGTTAACCGATTTACTCCATATACTCTCCAAATGTCATATATATGTTCTTATGCTCAGATAACATAATCTTCATCCATAATCCTTGTGTAACTCCTCGCTCTCTCCCCTGAGCTCATACTAAGCCGTCCACAGTCTTGATAGCGCGAAATTTTCCAAGGTGTAACAAGGGTTTTCTTAAGTTCTAGGGTTTTAGCCCTTTCATTCACCATTAATGGACCTTTAACCACTCATGGAATCTATCATGATGATGGAATTAATAAGGTCAAGGGTTGAGACTTACCTTTCAATAGTACTTGAGCCCTAGCCTTGACTTTTCGCCACAGTAGTTCTTGTAAATTGTTTTGGTGTTATGTGGGGAATGGCTTCGGAATAAAGAATATAAAACACAGGTTTTACCTCCCGTCGACCGCTGTAGCGGTCAAAGCCTCGCTGCAGCGGTCTCACTATAGCGGGAAAGCTCCCGCTATGGTGGACCTCATTAAAGTCCCGCCTCCCCGTGGTCGCAACCCCCTGCCTGCTACGACGGACCCGCTACCGTGGTCCCACACCCGCTGCAGCGGTCCATTTTCACCAATAGCTCGAATTTTTGCACCAGTTTTTGACCCAAAAATCCCAACACCAATCCAAGGCCCTACATACGCAAACAAAACATGCACATACACATAAAATCACGCTACAGACTCACCCGGGCCTCGAAATTCCCAATGGAGGTTGAGTCTTCTAAGTCACCCCCCAAAACGACCTAAGGGGTCGTTACACATTAATTCTCGAATGTAAAATAAATGAAGGAAAATAACTGAATCGATAAAGAGCTGGGGGTATCTCTTTTGATCTCCACTTCGTAACTTGCCTATCCAAAATTGCCACCGGCTCTTCCTCAAATGATAGATTTTGATAAAAAAAAGCATTGAATTCCAATGTATTATATAAGAATCGTCTGAATGGTACTTCAACATGGACACATGAAGTGCAGGGTGAATACCCGCTAATCCTGGTGGAAATGCCAACTCATAGGCTACCACACCAACACAACGAAGGATCTCAATAGGACCAATGAACCTCGGACTTAGCTTGCCCTTCTTCCTAAATTTTATCACGCCCTTCATGGATGAAACCTTCAATAGAGCTTGATCACCAACCATGAAATCCATGTCTCGAACATTTTGATCCGCATATTCCTTTTGCCTACTCTAAGCAACAAGAAGCTTCTCCTGAATCAGCTTCACCTTATTCAATGAATCCCTCAAGAAATCAGTACCCCAAGGTCTCACCTCAAATGCATTGAACCAACCAATCGGGGAGAGACATCTCCTACCATAAAAAGCCTTAAATGGTGCCAGATCAATACTCGAGTGATAATTGTTGTAGTAAGCAAACTCTGCAAAGGGCAAGAACTGATCCCAATGACCACCAAAATCAATCACGCAAGCCCGCAACACGTCCTCTAACACCTGAATAGTCCTCTCGGACTGACCATATATCTGTGGGTGAAAAAATGTACTACGATCTAACTGAGTCCCCAATTCCTTCTACAAAGTCCTCTAGAACTAGGAAGTGAACTGAGTGCCTCTATCAGAAATGATAGAAATGGGCACCATATGCAATCAGACAATCTCCCTAATGTAGATCTTCACCAACTTCTCCAAATTATAGGCAGTCTAAACCGAAATAAAATGCCCAGAGTTGGTCGATCTATCCATAATAACCTAAAGAGTTTCTTCCTTCGCCTCCCCTCGCAACAGCTTATCTCGAATCTTGCACAGATTCACATTCTCAAACTGTTGTGCAATAATTTGCTCCAAAAGTGATGACCTCAACTCTACACAAGCCAGTACCTTGCTCGGTTCCAAAATATCAAGCCTCACCATACTATTAGCCAAAGACTGAACCTCTATGTTGAAGGGACACTCCTTAATAATCAAACGAGGCAAGCTACCCTTACTCACGCTTTCCGGCTCACTGCATCCGTACTACGTTAGCCTTGCCTGGATGATAAAAAATGGTAATGTCCTAATCCTTGAGCAAATCCATCCACCTAGGCTGCCTCGAATTCAGATCTTGTTGATTGAATACATGCTGGAGACCGCGATAATCCATGAACACCTCACAATGAACTCCATGTAGGTAATGTCTCCAAATCTTCAAGGCAAAAGTACCGCCGCCAACTCCAAGTCATGACTGGGTTTGTTCTTCTCCTACACCTTCAACTGCCTCGAAGCATATGCTATCACCTTTCCCTCTTGTAGTAACACATACCCTAAACCAATCCGAGAAGCATCATAATAGACCGTAAAATCCTTTACTTCCACCAACAAGGCCAAAATTAGAGTCAAAGTCAATAAAGTCTAGAGATTTTGAAAGCTCTCCTCACACTCATCAGACCACTGAAAAGCCATATTCTTCTAAATTAACCGAGTCAAATGAGAAGCAATAGATTAGAACCCCTTCACGAAAAATCAATAATAACTCGCAAGACCCACAAAACTCTAAACCTCTGTCACTGAAGTAGGACTAGCCCAATCTCCAACTGCCTCAATCTTTGTGAGATCCACCATGATGCCATCCTTAGAAACTACCTGATCCAAGAATGCCACTGAGCTAAGCCAAAACTCGCACTTTGAAAATTTAGCATATAACTTCGTCTCCTTCAACAAACCAAGCACGATCCTCAAATGCTTCTCATGATCCTCCTTGCTACAATAATAGACTAAAACATCATTAATGAAGACAATCATAAAGGAATCAAAATAGGGCTTGAAAATCCACTCATCAAATCTATAAAAGTTGCGGGGCATTGGTAAGACCAAAGAACATGACCAAGACTCATAGTGACCATGGCGGGTCCTGAAAGTTGCCTTCAGAATATCCTCCACTCTAATGTTTAATTGATGATAACCTAAACTCAAGCTGATCTTAGAGAAGACCGATGGACCCTGAAGCTGGTCAAACAATTCATTTATGCGGGGTATCAAATACTTGTTCATGATTGTAACCTTGTTCAACCGTCGATAGTCGTTACACATCCGCATGGTACAATCTTTCTTCTTCACAAACAAAACGGTAGCATCCTAAGGGGAAACACTACGTCTAATGAATCCCTAACAAGTCTTGTAATTGTTCCTTCAAATCTCTCAACTCTATCGGGGCCATACGATAGGATAAAATAGATAGGCCGAGTGCCTGGCTCCATATCGATGCAAAAATCAATATCTTGATTTGGCAGCATACTAGTAAAATCTATGGGGAAAAACTCTGAAAACTCACTAACTATAGGTACCGACTCAAGGGAAGGAGTATCGACGCTAGTATCCCATATGTGCGCTAAATATGCAAAACCCCCTTTATGCACCAACTTATTGTCCCTAACGAACGATATAATCTTCTTGGGTGTAGGGCTAGGATTACCCTTCCACTCTAATATGGAATACCCCATATAGACAATGACTGCCTTGACAAATACTAAAAATCACATACAAAAGACAACAAATTCATACCTTAATAATATCTAAATCCACCATATCTAAGATAGCCAGATCTACCCAAGTATCGTACCCCATAAATGTAACCACACAAGACCTATAGACTCGATCTACTATCACAAAATCACCAACAGGAGTAGAGACGCAAATGGGTAGATCAAGCAAATCACAAAGCATATCCGAACTTGTAGAGAAATAAGTGGACACATAAGAGAAGGTAGAACTCGAATAAAATAAAATAAAAGCCAATTGGTGACAAACTGAAATAATGCCTGTGATAACCGCATCAGAAGCCTCAGCCTCCGATCTACCTGAAAAAGCATAGAAATGAGCACATCCAACGTCGGGTTGGGTACCACCACGAGAAAATTATTAATTAAAACGACGTATGAATTACGGCTCATTTTGATCGCATTTTTCACATTTTTTAATATTGCTCGGAACTATGTCAATATTGGGCATATATTAAAGCTCGTATTTTGAAATGACGTATTATGATTTTGTTTTCACAAAAAATAATTTTACGAGAGGGTTTTAGGCGAGTACAACTTTTTACGAAATTGAGTATTTATTTGAAGTTGAGTACAAAGTTTTAAAAGATTGTATTTTTAAAAGATGGGGTCATTTTTAAACTATTTCAAAACTTTTGGGGGGGGGGGGGGGGTATTATGTTTTGTGGGGGTCAAGTTTAAATAACTTCAAACCACCCCCCCCTCCCCCCCAATTGTTTTCATTTCGAACCCCGACGTTATGTATTCTCCGTCTCGGTGCGATATAGAGTACATTAGGTTCTCACAATGGCCCTCATTTCACGGCGATTCAGCAATAACTTGCACCAAATTTTTGAGGGCTTTTGCCCTCTGACCTATGTTCTCACTGTTCCCAGGTTTAATTTTGTGTTTTTTGCATTATTTGGGCTCGAATTTAGTCATTAAATTGGGATGTTGCTCAGATTCTCTAAGTACATGGTTGCCATTAGCGAAACCAAGAGTTCCTAGCCAACTTGTGCACCACGTACTAAAAACGGGGGACCTAGGGTAATTTCCCAACAATCTTGTACAATTCGAGTACTATTTATGGGATTTCTATCCTATTTGTACAATATATACGTTGGATGTACTGGTTTTTGTCCTATTGATGACTAGGTGTACTATCCTAGTATTTTTCTGATTTGTTAGATTTTTATGATACAAATTCGTTATATTGTGTGATATGTGTGATTTCCTGATTAGTAGTTGCACAATCAGTGCGAATTTGTTGAGAAATTTTTTGTTTGTATTAAACATTTGAATATTTTGAATTAAGGTTTCAAATTTAAAATGGTCATTAGGAAGGGAGCTAGATCTCTCGCTTTTTTTTTTTTTTTTTTTTTTTGCAAAAAAAATTTATACATATAAGAAAGCTTTACTAAGTTCTTACAAATATATATACCACTATATCCTACAATATACAAATCAAGATACAAAAAATATACTACTATAACTACTACAAAACACAAGATACTACTCTAAAGTATACTTGTGCTATATAAGTTAGGCTGTTTTAAAGGATTTTGAGGTGTTGGTGTTGAAGTTGTGGTCCTAATCCCTCCTTTCGATCTTTTGGTTGCCCCTAAAAAAGTTAATACCCCCATTTCCATCCTATTTACTTCATTTTTAGTTTTTTTAATATATTTTAGTCTGTATATTACACTCTGAGCTATGTTTGAGGTTTCTTCGGTGTTATTTACTGTTAAATAGCTTTGTTTTTGTTGAATTGATGATATTATTGTAGTTTAGTGGTTTAAGTTGATAATGATGTTTAAAAATGGCTGAAAATGCGAAGAAAAGCATGTCTTATCTTGTAGTTACTATTACATTGGATTATTTGTTAATTTTAAGATGTTTAGGTTGATTCTAAGTCTTAAATTATGTGATGGCTGTATCTGGATGCCTTTCCTGAAGTATGGTGTCTTGAAATGGTTTAAAATGAAAGAGAAAGTCTTGCGTGTTTACTGTTAAGTTATAATGATGGTGCAGTAGGTTTTAAGACGTTTTAGTGTAAAAAATTGAATGATAAAGCTAAAAAATGAGGTTTAAAAGAGATAGAATGGTTATTTGTTGCATTTCTTTGCTTTTTCATCCAATCTTTTTCAAATACTATCTTGATATGGTGATGAAGTGTAATGAGGTCTGAAAGAATTTTTAGGGGCTTCATTAGCAGCTTCAAGGTTAAGAATGAGTTTGGAATAAGGTTAGGTGTTAGTCAATCCTATCCACTGCTTCTTTTGCTTGTTTTAAAAGGGGTTGAGCTGATATTTTGTAATCTTATGACTATTTGACTATTGGTTCTAAGTTTTCTGTGCATTGGTGTTCCTATATGATTACATTAAGTCTATATTTATGCTTGTTTGGTTAGTTTGAGTAGAGTTTGGTTCATTTTGGTTTAATTTACGAGTAGTTATCTTTGATTATTACTCTAAAAATGTGTATAAGTCTAGAAAAATGAACCTGCAATCCCTATGTCTACTAGAAAATGGATATACTTAGTCTAAATGATCCTCATAATGTTGTAGAATCTGCTTAAAATTAGCTTTGGTGATCTTTGACTGAAAGCTGGCTCCCCTCCCTTCTGAGAATGAGTCTAAGCCTTTACTATTGTTTAAAATGATCTTGCTTGAGCATACTCTTGATATTCTGAGGTTTGCTGCACATTTTTTACCTTGTATGAGCCTTAAGATAAGTCCGGACCTTGCAAACCCTTTTAAAACTTTGATATGTACTAATTTGTCCTGTATGGTTGGCATATAATTGAATTAAGAGAATTGGAACTCCTTTCTTGCTTGACTGGGTTTAAACTAGACCCCTCTTCTCTTAAAGTCTGAACGTTGTTAGTATAATTATGAAAGACAAGCTTGTTACTACCTTTGCTTGTAAAAGAAATGACTAATTGAAACTGTGTGTGAACCTCTATGTG
The DNA here is from genome assembly GCF_029784015.1 of Lycium ferocissimum. Taxonomy (NCBI): domain Eukaryota; kingdom Viridiplantae; phylum Streptophyta; class Magnoliopsida; order Solanales; family Solanaceae; genus Lycium; species Lycium ferocissimum. The sequence continues at coordinate 35,935 of NW_026718558.1, read as the reverse complement.
CATTTAACTGTTCCGTGTTGATTTACCTGCATTCATCACCTTCGTATTATGTCAAGTATTTGAAGAAGTAAAATATGACCTTGTCTACTTGATTATTAGCTCTGAAACTGCTTAGTAAGGCTTAGAGCCTTTGAAGTAAAAGATAAGGCTAAAAATGGAACTCTGATGGATCTGCACTTACCTAGTTGACTTATTAGAATGGCTTAAGCCTTAAATGAACCTGATCATGTCTAAAACTTGCATGAAATTGAATTTGTGATTTATCTTCTTGTTTGAGACTAATTTTGAGAAATCTGGATATAAATGAACTTAGTATCACGCTACATTGAAGCTAAATTGTTTTTCACACCTATGTCTATACTGAGGCATGTTTTTGTAAACTTTGGAGTTCCTATGCATAATCTCTTGCCACTACTTGCTATTTAACTCAAAGTATGTCTAATGTCTTCCTTGTTTGGCTCATAATGAGTGCCATGAATACTTTAGGACTTACATTGGGACCCGTTTACTGTATTGTGACATTGCTATAACTTGTCTTCATATATGCTAATTAACATGTACTATGCATTAGAGCAATTTTTTTTTTACTTGCTGTGTCCAGTGACCTTTCTATCTTGCTGTCTCATTCTCATTGTTGAATTCTGAGATGTGTTTATCTGTCTATGTGATTTACCGAATTTAAAAGTTAAAATTTAGGGTATAATAGCATGACATACTGTGAGTTTAGGGGGATATAAGAGGGTATGACCCTCTTGGAGGTTTTGCCCTCTATGTCCCTAAGTATATGAGTGGTATATCTTGTATATTGAGTTTCCTATAATTAACAATTTCCTGAAATGCATTGTATACAAGCGATATGTTCATAACCTTTATACTTAGAAAAAATTTAAGATGAATGAAGGAGTGTATCAGTGAGTATATGAGTGTATACCATGTATATTACCCTTCCACACTTAGAAAATTTACAAGGGGAAACTATTGTGGGCTTGTTGATGGGCCTGGCTTGGTGGACTAACCATCAGTCGACTGTTGCCCATTATTACTAGGCCATTATTATTCTGATTAGTCTCTTATTTGTTACTAGGCTTAGCCCAAAAGTTGTAATTTTTTTTTTTTTTTTGGCTTTGTAATAATTATTGTAGTTTAAATTTTCTATACTTAGTTTAATTATTGGATATATGCTAATGTAATTGTATGCCCTTTTTGCATCTTATACCCCAAAACCTATTGGTGGGTCCCAACGGGGCCCATTAACGTATCTAGATCGAGTCTGTTATATCCCGCATTTTATACAATCGGATAATTCAAGACAATCGCGGGAAGACAATAAGCAAGGCCACATTTTATTTTGTTTGGCATACGAGTTGCTTATAAAAAAAAAAATTTAGAAGCGGAATTAATGAGGAAGGTCAAGGGCATAAAAGGAAATTTGCAATACGACTCGTGGAAATATGGAGAAAGACGAAGGGCAAATTTGGAAGTTGGAAAAATATTTCATAAATTATAAGAGTTAGCCCAAAAGTATAAGTGGGCTTGAATTTTTTTTTAAAGAAAAACCAAGGCCCAACCGGCCATGGTATGGGCTAGGTCCATGTGGGACTAATTTTTAAGAATAAAAGATGACTTAGAAGTCATCTTATCCATTGAGCTCTCTAGAGTTTTCAAGAAATAACAACAAGAGAAAGAAGAGGAAAAGCTCTAGGGCCATTCGGCCAAGAGGAATTTCCAAGAAAAAAATTTGCAAAAATTCTTCCAAAAATCATTTCCTACTAAGTAAAGGGTCCCTAACAAGGTGGGGTAATCATTGGAGCAAGGAAACACAAGTTCTTGAAGTTACAACTTTGGGCTAAGTTGAAAATTCAAGCAAGTTGAAGAATTAAGGAAGAAGGTAAGAATTCACTTTCTTTTTATGTTATGGATGGTTTTGTGTTAAAAGTGGATGAAACTCATGGAAGGGGAAAATCTTGTTGTGGCCGTGAGGTGTAGGATAGATATGTATGTGGGGAAATTATGTTTTACTTATTTGTTCTAGTGTTTGATTGCTATTGTGGTGGATACTATGTTGATAATGGAAGTGGAAGGAATTTGGATAGAATGTAGTTGTGTGTGTGCATGATATGGCCGTGTAGTGTGTGGTGTGTATGCATGGCCGTGTATAATTGTTGCAATATGGAAGAAAATGAGTCAATTTTATTTAGTGTTTTGCTCGTTGTTATGTTGTGGACTTTATGTTGCTAATGAATGTCTAGGAGCCTTAATGAAGTTGTAGTAATGGAGACTTGTTTTAGAAGTTATATGAATGGAATGTAATGTTCTTGTATGCATGAAAGATGATATGATTAGTATAGTGTTGTTGGAATGAAGATTATGAGGTTGTTATTATTTTCATTGAAGTTGGAAAGTTTTTGGAAGAAGTAGTAAATTGACTAAGTGTGGAATTGTTAGTATTGTTGTTGGAATTGTGGTTAATAGTTTGGCCGGGTTTGAATTCCCGGATTGTGGTTGATGAGAATTTGGCTATGTTGAATGTTGAGGATGGTATATTTACAGAGGAAGTGCTGCCGAAATTTCGGTAGCCAAGTGTTTCCTTAAGATTCTAACTCTACGAACCCTAATAAGAGTTTTGGTAAATATGACCAATTTGCAGATTTTGACGAGATTGCGAAAAATTCGGAATAGCTAAAGAAGCCGAAAGAGGTATGTAAGGTTTCCCCTTCCTTCCTTGGCATGTCTTAGACGTATAGGCTTGATTTCGCGCCTTGGGGACTTTCCTAACTCTAGAAATCCGCGATTGAAAATAGTTACTATTCATTCGAAGATTGAACCAAAAGTGCATGAATTGTGAAAGAAATGTCTACATATCCTAGAACTTGCAAGGATGAGACCCGATTACCCTAAGACCTTCATAAGTAACGTCATGACACGTATTATATGTAAGTTGTGCACGCCACCTCATTTGACTCGAGGTGGGCCCACGGTTCCCGGATTTTCTTTAGTGCCTTGATTATTAAACGATAAGTGTTGTAACTACTTTAATGAGGATACTTCTACGACGATAATGATAACAGAATCAGAGCGCTATATAGGCGCTGATAAGTATACATGATATAAGTATAAGTATATGATAGCAGAATCAGAGCGCTATAGACGCTGGTAAATATATATATGATATAAGTATATACATATGACACCAAAAGAATCAGAGCGCTATAGACGCTGATATATGTATATGATATGAGTATATGTATATGATGAAAGAGCCGTGTGCGCTATAGACGCCGATAATTATACACGATATATGTACATATATGTACGGGGAAGATGGAGATAAGGGCGTAGCGTTATATACGCATATCCACCGATCGGTTAGCATTACATGACATGATATCGTCCCGGACGCGGGATGCCGGACGCGGGATGTGCATATTATGGCTAAATGGATCGGTACCGCCGACGCCTTTCGCAATATGATATATTCTATCTTATGTATATATGTATGTATATGAGTAAGGAAAGCTAAGAAAGCACGGCATCTGCCCAAGGGCACTTATATGGACAGGTCATATTTCTATCCCAGGACTTGTGTTGTAATTCTTTTATGTTGTTATACGATTTATGTTTTCGCATATTACTATTCATGCCTTACATACTCGGTACACTATTCGTACTGACGTCCCTTCTTGTGGACGCTGCGTTTCATGCCGCGCGAGTCGGCGAACAGAACGGATTGGACCCTCTAGAAGCTCTACCGGCCGTTCGACAAATTTTCTCCGGAATGTTCCGAGCCTCACTTTCGTGGTACTCTTTTGTGTATATATTTTCGGGCACGACGGTACTCGGCCACTTTCTATGTATAAGTGTACTATGTCTAGAGGCTCGTAGACGGATATGTGTGCATCAGTTATGTACAGTTAAATATGTGGTATTTTGGCATTTTAATGCTGTTGTATGAAACGATAGTGAAGCTAATTAGTCTATGTCCATAATGACGCTGCTAATGTTAACGTTCAGTTCAAAAAAATAATGCGGTACTGTTTATACGACTTGTTAAGAGGTACAGGTACAATGATAGGTAAGGGGTGCTCGGTACAAGTATCGGGTACTCGTCACGGCCCCTAGACGGGTCGTGACAGAGTCAACCTCATTATGGATGGGCTAAGCATTTGGAGCGGATAAATTTTATACGCATTTATTTTGTTAGGCTTGGTAGGACCAACTCCCTATGTGGGTAATATGGGAGAGTTTGTATGAGATTTTGAAGAAGGTCATATTGAATGTATAAAAGATGCCCAGAAAGATTGTTAGAATGTGATAAGGGAAGATAAGCTGGATGAGGATCCAAACAATCCAAGTCATGATGAAGACTACTACGAGTGGCTTAGGGCTGAGCTAGCTGGTATTGCTACTCCAGGACCGTATCTATACAAATTTCTCATAAATAGGGAAACAAAGGAATGCAGTTCTGGTTAGAAGCCTGAAACGATGGGTAAAAGGGAGAGAAGCAGATCATCAAGCAAAAACAAAATATGACTAAGAGATAATTAAGAGTTTGACAGATGAGGCAGATGCCACATTGAAGAGCTTAGAATGGCTTGACACTTTTTTTAAAGGAGCCGTAGATACTGGGACGTCGTTGTCTGATGATTATGGGTCAGAGGATCGGGGCAGCATTGATGCCAACCCATGTAGCCATTCAGACCGCCCTTCGAAGGGCCAAGAAAGCACGAGATGATAGAGAGCAGATTCCTGTCCGTGGAGTGGACTTCGTTTGATTATCGCATTCTATTTACTCTAAAAGCCTTATAATCCCACTTGGGAAAATATTAATGAAAAGCGCGGGGATTTTTATTTTTTGGGAACAATGCATTTGTTTTACATATGACATAATTCTGCTTCATACGCCAGTAGCCTTGGAGCAACGACATATGGGAAAGCGAATTATACATTGTCTAAAAGCTGATTTGATACAACTGCTTTGGGTGAAAATCATATATATTGTTAAAACTCATGATTGGTCCACATTCCGGACACTACATAAAAGAAAAACCAAGAAATAACCCCTAAAACCAAATTTGGCTCCACTTTTAAAAAGGTTGATTTGCTAATAGGAAATGGAGACTCCAGACAGCATGAGTTCGACTTCTCCCTACGTCAACCTAGTCAGTGATGATGAGAACACGGAAGCGACAAGTAAGAAAGATTGACAGTGGGATGATAGCATGGCCCTGGCTACTGCCAAGATGAAAGAAGCTGTCCATACCACTAAGGCGGCAATTGAGAGGATGAAAGAAGCTGAAACTCTCCTAGCTTATGTTGAGGAACTAACTAAGCAACACCACGCCTATCACGACCCAAATCGATGAGCCGTGATGAGTGCCTGATCTATAGTGACCAAAAACCCCTATACTCGTATCTGGATAATACTGAATAACAAAGGCCTATAAGTAACTCAAACTGAACTTATACTGACTCATGAAAGGATGACATCATGAACTTTGTACAATCCGTATATATATATATATATATATAAACATACATACACTGAAAGAATAGTGCAAGCCAACTAGGCCGCTACATATGCTTTACACAAAAGAATAGAAGCCGACAAGGCTAAATCATCTGTCAAATACATATAATTGTCTACAGACCTCTACTCGAGTATAAAGTCAGAAAGGATGGGACAGGGCCCCATCATACGCATGTGCATATACATCTCAAACGAATGGCATACCAAAATAGACTGCAAATACGGATCAAATGGAGCACACTGACCTACGCTGGGTAGAGGTCTTGCGAGGCGACCGCCCGTCCGTCTACCTCCGAACCCGCGGGGAATGCGACCCACCGAGCAATAGGGGAATCGGTACGGATATTATACTGAGTATGTAAGACATAAGAATAACATAAACAAAAGAATCATGAAAGGAATCTGAAACTCAAAGAACAAACTGACTAACTGAATACATCTGCTTGACTGAATATCTGTAAGCATCTGAATAACTCTGTATAACTGAAAGTGACTCTAAGAGGGGATGGTATGCATGCTCTCTTTGAAAACAAGGTATATGCATGTAGGTCATAGTTCTTAGGAACGTTCAGCCAGATCCATATCTCATATCCCATCGGTCTCTCTGCGGCCATCATCATCAACATCATATACATTACTGCGGAACGTGCAGCCCGATCCACATATCATCATCACGGTGCACCAACTGGATTAGGTGGTAATGCATATATAACGCCTATCCCATTCCCTATACCCCATAGAAATATAATTTATGCATATATAACGCCTTCTGATCACGGGTCAATATGCATATGAATATATGTATGCAATGCTTGAATAAATTGAATACATAGAACTCTCGGAGTGACATAAGGCCGTACTATATCCGATGAACATCTTTTGAGCTAACATCATCAATATAAGAAATATCAAGACCCATGAACAGAAGGAACAATCATAAACGGGGTATGGGAACATCAAAGACTGAAGTACTTCGAGTGCTTCTAAGAGTAGAGTGATGTGGAAGCTCGTTTGCTCGCTTGTTGGTTCATATCATAAGATCATGCCAAAAATGAAGAAAGGATAGCCTTAACATACCTTCACGTCACCTTAAATACTAATTTTTCCTCCAAAGCCCGCAAAATCTACATTCAAGAGGATTCAGAATGAAGTTAAGTCTTGAAAACATGCTTAATCAAACTAGAGCGACTAAGAAGGCTAATGGAATTCGGACAGTACTTCCCCTATTTCATCAACTTCCACCATATGACAAAACAACTCCCAAACAATATTAACAACATCCATAATATCAAAATCAAGAAGTTTAATTCAATTTAATCCCAAGTTATGCCAAAATCCCCTTTTTGAGTTCACCTCATAGTCATCTTCCTCATTACACAATTCATGGCTTCTCCACTTTAATTTTTTTCGTTTCTAAGGGTTGCTAAACCTTTACATCAACTCAATCATACAAATAAGATGGAGAAAATACCTTATACTCAAAGAACTTCACCTCACTCAACTCCCTCCAAGATTAAGTTCACCACAACTTTGAAGAGAAGTAAGAACAATCACCTTCCTTGGATTACCTTGAGGTTTTGATGTTGATTCTCTATTTGGATAATATGGAAAGTTGTGGAGTGATTGGGAACCTTCAAGAAATATTAGGAAGCCTCTATAAAGGTAGGACACTAAGTGTAGAAAGTTGGAAATCAAGTTGGGGTCGTTTGGGATTTAAAAAGGTGGCAAAATCACACCCCGACTCGCTCAGTGGAGAGTATGCGACCTTGCACACTAAGTGTGCGGCCGCACACTCTCTCCACCACTTAGGGGTGTTGTTGGATAGTGAAGACACCCAAAATGGGGAGTTGGCATCCAGTGTGCGGCTCAGCACACTCAATGTGTGACCGCAAAGTGCCCCAATTTCTCTGTTTTCGCGTAATCGCGTTTCTTTTGATTCGTTTGACCTCCAATCCTTATGGAACTCTCTTGGCACTTGTCTAGAACTTCATTAACCATCTAAGGGGACTTATATGTCTCCCTCCAAGTGATGCTAGGAAATGTGTAACTCACATGGTGTGAAAGCTTTCTAAACATGACTCAACCTCAACTTTCTCCGACGAACTTACTTCCATTGCTTCATACAACTCTGAAACCTTAAGGCATACACTTAGTTATCAAATACCCTTCTTAACCTTACAAGGGATTTATGTCCACCTCAGGTTTACATTAGCATATTCATAATGTGAGCGACACAAAATTTCCAAGGCGTAACATCCCTCCCCCCTGAAGAACATTCGTCCTCGAATGTTGAACTCATATGGATTTTATAGAAATTTTGCCAGAGTTTCCCCTGCAAATAAACCAATCCATCCTGTGCACAGCAACCCAAAATAATGCCACACAGGGCCACATACTAAAATATACAACATCATGGCCTCACACGCCCAATCAAAATAACTATAAATCAAATCAATACCTGGTGATGATGATGCTTCACATGAGCCACCTGGGACAACGGAAATAAGTACGAGTACTTAGTCATCATATCCTTTTCAGCCTCCCAAGTCATCTCTTCAACATTATTGTTTCTCCAAAGCACTTTAACAGAAGTCACATCCTTAGTTGTCTATCCAATATAACTATAGGGATCTCCTCGTTTGATAACCTTCGGTCACCTTGATATCGTCTACCGGTACAACTCTTGAAGGATCTCCTATACTCTTACGAAGCATGGACACATAAAATATCGGATGCACAGACTTCAACTCAGAAGCTAACTCCAACTCATATGCCACCTTACCCATTATATGAATAATTCTATATGGCCCAATGTATCGCGGGCTCAACTTACCCTTTTTACCAAATCTCATCACTCCCTTCATAGGCGAAACTTTCAGGAAAACCCAATCGCTTACTTCAAACTCTAACTTGCATCGTTGATTATCACAGCATAGGGATTAGCCGACTCGTGTCGCTAGTAATCTTTCTTGAATTACTTTCACTTTGTCAACTGCTTGTTGTATCAAATCTGGACCCAATAACTAATTTTCTCCAACCTCAAACCATCCTATAGAAGGTCTATATCTCCGTCCATGTAAAGCCTCATAAGGAGCCATCTTAATACTGGCATGGTAACTATTATTATATACAAACTCAATAAGAGGCAAATGATCATCCCAGCTACCTCGAAAGTCAACCACACAAGCTCTCAGTATGTCTTCAAGTGTTTGTATAATACGCTCCGCTTGTCCATCTGTCTACGGGTGAAATGCAGTACCAAGACTCTCCCGAGTCCCCAATCCATTCTGAAAAGATTTTCAAAAGTTAGCTGTGAGCTGCGCTCCTCTATGTGAAATAATGGTTGTAGGAACACCGTGAAGTCACACAATCTCTCTAAGGTAAAGCTTTGCATAATATTCAGGTAAATAAGTGGTTCTGACAAGAAGGAAATGAGCAGACTTTGTAAGCCTATCAACTATGACCCATATCGAATCATACTTCAGCTGAGTACGGGGCAAACCTGCAATGAAATCCATATTAATTACCTCCTATTTCCATGTCCTAATCTCTATAGCCTGCAGTAAACCCCCAGGCCTCTGATGCTCTGTCTTAACTTGTTGAAAATTCGAGCAATGAGCGACAAATTCCGCTATATCTTCTTCATGCCATCCCACCAATACACTTCCTTGAGATCGTGATACATTTTTGTTGTGCCCGGATGGATAGAATAGCGAGAATAATGTGCTTCCCCCAAACTTGCCAACGAAGGCCTGCAACATTAGGAACACATAACCTACCTCGATACTTGAGTACTCCATCTCCTGTGATTACGAAGGATGCCTTTTCTTTTACGAGGAGCTATATCCCGGTAATGAATTAAAACAGGATCCTTGTACTGACGCTCCTTTATCTCTGTTACCAAAGATGACATCGCTGTATCCTGAACTATAACTCCTGTATCACCTGAGTCTATTAACCAGACTCCCAAACTGTCTAGCTGAAAAACATCACGGGCTAGCTCCCTCTTCTCTGGCTGCAAATATGACAGGCTACCCATAGACTTATGACTAAGAGCATCGGCTACTACATTAGCCTTCCCAGGGTGGTATAGAATATCAACATCATAATCCTTTAGCAACTCTAGCCATCGTCTCTGACGTAAGTTCAAGTCTTCTGCTTAAAGATGTACTAGAGGCTCTTATGGTCGATATAGATATCAACATGGACATCATATAAATAATGTCTCCACATTTTTAAAGAATTGATCACCGCAGCTAACTCAAGAACATGGGTTGGGTAGTCCTTCTTGTGCTTCTTCAACTTCCTAGAAGCATAAGTAACAACCTTACCATGCTGCATCAATACACAGCCCAACCCAATACATGAAGCATCACAATAAATCACATAGCCAATATCTGAAAACTCTGCTCACACGCATCTGTCCACTAAAACTTAGTTGATTTCTGAGTCAGCTTAGTCAACGGGGCTGAAAGAGAAGAAAATCATTCTACGAACCTTCTATAATAACCAGCCAAACCCAAGAAACTACATATCTCTGTTGGTGTCGTGTGCCTTGGCCAATTCTTCACAGCTTCAATCTTTTGAGCATCTACTCTAATTCCTTCATGTGAAATAATGTGATCCAGAAAAGCCATAGAGTTCAACCAAAGCTCACACTTGGAGAACTTGGCATACAACTCTCTATCTCTAAGAAATCTAAGCACTGCTCGTAGATATTCTGCATGTTCAACCTCCATCGGTGAATAAACCAGAACATCATCTATAAACACAATCACGAACAGATCTAGGAAGGGCCTGAATATGCGATTCATCAAGTCCATGAACACAGTTGGAGCATTGGTTAACCCAACCGACATAACACAAAACTCATAGTGCCCATATCTAGTCCTACATGCCTTTTTCGGGATGTCTTCCTCCTTCACCTTAACCTGATGATACCTCGACCCTAAGTCTATCTTCGAGAAGTATTTAGCGCCTTGTAGCTGATCAAAAAATTCATCAATCCTCAGAAGTGGATATTTATTCTTTATATTCACCTTATTCAATTGCCTATAATCAATACACATTCACAAGGAGCCATCTTTCTTTCTTACAAACAACACTGGCGCTCCCTACAGCGATGTACTAAGTCTAATAAAGCCCTTCTCAAGCAAATCCTTCAATTGCTCCTTTAGTTCCTTCAACTTTGCGACTGCCATCCTATAAGGAGGAATGGATATCGGCTGAGTATCTTGCAATAAATCAATAGTAAAATCAATCTTCCGCTCTGGAGGAATGCGTGGAAGCTCATCTGGAAATACTTCTGGGAAATCATTTACCACAGGAACAGAAGGAATGGTTGGTGACTCTGCTTGTACATCCTAAACCCGAACCAAGTGATAAATGTACCCTTTTCTAATCATCTTTCATGCCTTAAGCTAGGAAATAAATCTACCCTTTGGCGAAGCAAAGATTGCCCTTCCACTTTAGGATCGGCTCGCCTGGGAACTGAAATTGAACTATTTTCGTTCAGTAATTGACATTAGCATAACAGGAAGCCAATCAATCCATACCTATAATAACATCAAAATCAATCATGTCTAACTCAATCAAATCTGCTAGGGTATGGCGATTACAAACTATCACTACACAACCTCGATATATTCGCTTAGCTATGACTGGATCACCAACTGGCGTAGACACCTCAAAAGGTTGAATCAACTCGAGCTCTATCCCAAAATTTCCAGCAATAAATGGGGTAACATATAACAAGGTAGATCCTAGGTCAATTAGTGCATACACATCATAGGAGTCGACTGGTAATATACCTGTAACGACATCAGGAGACGACTCACAATCCTGTCTACCAGCTAATGCATAAATGCGGTTCTAAGAACCTCTCGAGCTGGACGCTCCATTCCTCCCTCTACCACATCCTGCTGGTGTTTGAGAACCTTGCCCCGAAGGGCGTACTGCAGAAGAAGAACCAACTACAGACCCTATAGGCTGAACCATACCCCCACTCTCTCTCATTGTACACTGCCGCATCCTATGACCTGGCTGGCCACAAGCATAACATGCATCTGATCCCAGCCGACACTGACCTGTGTGTTACTTGCCACACTAGGCACACCGCGACAAAGGGGGTCTTATCTGGCCTAACTCCAACTTATGCTGAAAACCCGAAGCTCTAGAACTCTGACTCACTCCGGAATAAGAAGACCGATCAAATCTTGGACCTGAAAACTGCGGAGGTGCACTCCCTGCCGAATGGAATGGATACCGAGAATACTGCCGTCTCTGTCCCTCTCTGAACTCACCCCCGATATCTAAAGATCTAGCCCTCTTACCATGACCCCGGTCACGCTCACGCTCTGTCCTCCGCTGACGCTTACGATCTTCCAGATTCTATGTATATGCCTGTATGTGAGAAATATCCATACCCGACTGTAATACAGCGGTCGTACACTCATCTATTAAATGTGGCCCTAGACCGGCCACGAAACGATGGACTCGATCTTCCATCTCAGCCACCATAGCTGGGGCATATCTAGCGAACGAATAAAAGAATACACTGTACTCCTGAACACTCATGCTGCCCTGCTCAATAGGCAAGAACCTATTTGCTCGGACCCATCAGACTTTTGGTGGTAAATAATGGCGAACAAAAGCATCCAAAATCTCTCGCCAAATAGCTAGAGGGGCATTCTCTTCCCTAAATAGCTCCTATGTCTGATACCCCTGCACTGCAACATCACGGAGCCGGTAAGAAGCCAAATCCACAAACTCGACCTCATCAGCGTACATAACCCTCAAGGTCCTTTGCATACTATCAATAAAGTCCTAAGGGTCCATAATTTGCTTTAACACAGAGAACTTTGGAGGATCTAACCCAAGTAAAGTCTTAACCCCTTGTAGTACTAGCTCGGTCTGCCTGGTCAACATCAATAACCTGCCGATGAGCCTGGGTGGATACCAATCTTGACAATAACTATACAGCATACCCCACATCCTGGCTCGGTGCATCTGGCTGAGAAACTGAGGGCACTGGGGCAGGTGCTGGAGGCGGGGTATGTGAAGTCTTAGATGGGCTCTCACTCTGAGACTCGCCCCGAGCTGTGGTAGTCCGTTGAGTACGGCAAGAGGCCTCACTAGCCACTCCTTGCCCTTCTGGGCGGCTGTAGCTTTCTTACAAGGCATCAATGAAATCAAAACAAATTATTAGAAGGCGAACCCTTAACACACGGCTCTATCGCATGATCTAAGAGAGAAAGAATGACAATTTTCTAATGTCATATATATTCCAGTTTATAATTATGGTGCACAACACACCCATAAACAAGACTCTACTAGACACGGTCTGTAGACAACCCTAGGACAAAACTGCTCTGATACCACTTCTGTCATAACCCAAACCGATGAGCCGTGACGAGTGCCTGATTTATAATGACCAAACACCCCTATACTCGTATCTGGATAATACTGCATAATAAGGGCCTATAAGTAACTCAAACTGAACTTATACTGACTCATGAAAGGATGACATCATGAACTTTGTACAATCCGTATATATATATATATACTGAAAGAACAGTGCAAGACAACTAGGTTGCTACATATGTTGTACACAAAAAATAGAAGCCGACAAGGCTACATTATCTGTCAAATACATATAACTGTGTACAGACCTCTACTGGAGTATAAAGATGTAGAAAGGACGAGACAGGGCCCCGTCATACCCATGTGCACATACATCTCAAAAGAATGGCATACCAATATAGATTGCAGCTCCAGATCAAATGGAGCGCACTAACCACCGCTGGGTAGAGGTCCTACAGAGTTGGACCGCCTGTCAGTCTACCTGAACCTGCGGGCATGAACGCAGCCCCTCGAGCAATGGGGGAGTCAGTACGGATAATGTACTGAGTATGTAAGACATAAAAATAACATAAACATAAGAATCATGAAAGGAATTTGAAACTCAAAGATCAAACTGACTAACTGAATACATTTGCATGCCTGAATATCTGTAAGCATCTGTATAACTAAAAGTGCCTCTAAGGGTGCATGGTATGCATCATTTCTATGAAAATCAAGTATATGTATGTAGGTCATAGTGCTGAGGAATGTTCAGCCCGAGCCATATCTCATATCCCTTCGGCCTCTCTGCGACCATCATCATCAACATCATACACATAGCTGCAGAACATGCAGCCCGATCCAGATATTATCATCACGGCGCACCAGCTGATCAGGTGGTAATGCGTATATAACGCCTATCCTTTTCCCCATACCCCATATACATATAACATATGCGTATATAATGCCCTCTGGTCACGGGCCAATATGCATATCATTATATGTGTGCAATGCATGAATAAACTGAACACATAGAACTCTCGGAGTGACATAAGGCCGTACTATCTCCGACGAACATCTTTTGACCTAACATCATCAATATAAAAATCTCAAGACCCATGAATAGAAGGGACAATCATAAACGGGGTATGGGAACATCAAAGACTGAAGTACTCCTGGTGCTTCTAAGAGTAGAGTGATATGGAAGCTCGTTTGCTCGCTTGTTGGTTCATATCATAAGATCATACCAAAAATGAAGAAAGGATAACCTTAACATACCTCCACGTCTCCTTAACTACTAACGTTTCCTCCCTAGCCCGCAGATGCTACATTCAAGAGGATTCACAATGAAGTTAAGTCTTGAAAAAATGCTTAAGTTCAAACTAGAGCGACTAAGAAGGCTAACGGAATTTGGGCAGCACTTCCCCTATTTCATCAACTTCCACCATATGACAAAACAACTCCCAACAAACAATAACAACATCCATAATATAACAATCAAGAAGTTTTATTCAATTTAATCCAAAGTTTAGCCAAAATCCCCTTTTTGAGTTCACCTCACAGTCATCTTCTTCGTTAAACCATTCATGGCTTCTCCCTCAAAGTGATGCTAGGCAATGTGTAACTCACATGGTGTGAAAGCTTTCCAAAGACTCAACCTCAACTTTCTCCAACGAACTTACTTCCATTGCTTCATATAACTCCGAAACCTTAAGGTATACGCTTAGCATTATCAAAATACCCTTCTTAATCTTAAAAGGGCTTCATGTACACTTTAGGTTTACATTAGCATATTCATAATGCGAGCGACATGAAATTTCCAAGGTGTAACACCACCAATCGGGTAAAACGGGGACAGACATCTGAAGCACCACTTGGGAGTTATGTCCCGCTCAGTCAACAAGAAGGGCTTAACCCCATACCTTATGAAAATGATGAACTACTTATCCCCAATCTGAAAGTCTATGGAGACCCGCGCCAATCTCAGCTCGAGGAACCTCCAGTTTCATGCACAATTATTCTCAAGGGCACAAGATTGCACAATTGGGGTATGCCAATAAGAGCTTCTGTCTAAACAAGAACTCTTAGAGACTTTGGGGAGGTTTGGAGTGTATGCGCAAAGCCCAAATCTGTAGCCACCATGTGCTCCTTCTATGATTTACAGAAAATGCCTCTACCACCGAATTCAGATAGGCCATACAACTAGTGAGTGTGGAGCATTGGAAAAGAAACTTATCTAATGGATTGACCAAGGGAGAATTAGCCAACTGTGGGGGCCCCACTCTTTCCTGACCCATGACCAAGGAAAAAATCATCCAAAAAAGATATCGAGGGTTAGGTTCTAGAGAACCGACTTTTCCAAATTCGAGGAGTCATATGCTAGGATTCACTCCCTACTATGTAGTGTGAAGAAGAAAGAGCAGTGCCACAAACCTATTAGGATCGCCCAGGATCTCCAAGAGAAAGGGTTGCGTGTATTATCATGGCCTCCCTCCCTAACCACGACATTGAGGAATGCGTGGATTTCAAGCTTGAACTGGAACACCTCGTGAATGAAGGCCATGTTTGGATTGTCATCGAAAGACAAGAATAGAAGATGAAAATAAAGAAGAAAATGAAGACCTTCTTAGTGTGGTTGGGTATCAAAACATAAGTATCTGTTTACTGTTTTCAATAAGATAGAATAGCCCTTTCCCTTTTTATATAAACGGAACCACGTCGACCTGATGTCCTATTGGGGATACGTGGGGAAACCTATAAGGCCTAGTAATTTTTGGGGTATGTATAAAATTTGCTTTGGTGATCTTTGACTGAAAACCTGCCCCTCCGAGAATGAGTCTAAGCCTTTACTATAGTTTAAAATGATCTTGCTTGAGCATACTCTTGATATTCTGAGGTTCGCTGCACATTTTTTACCTCGTATGAGCCTTAAGCTAAGTCCGGACCTTGCAAACCCTTTTAAAACTTTGATGTGTACTGATTTGTCCTGTATGATTGGCATATACTTGAATTAAGAGAATTGGAACTCTTGCTTGCTTGATTGGGTTTAAACTAGACCCTCTTCTCTCAGCATGAACGGTGTTAGTATAATTGTGAAAGATAAGCTTGTAACTACCATTGCTTGTAAAATAAATGACTAATTGAAGCTGTGTTAACCTCTCTGGGCATTTGACCGGCTCCGTGTTGACTTACCTGCATTAATCACCTCGTATTATGTCAAGTATTGAAAAAATATGACCTTGTCTACTCGATTACAGCTCTACGCGCTAGTAAGGATTAGAGGCTTTGAAGTAAAAGATAAGGCTAAAAATGGAACTTCCGGTGGATCCGCACTTACCTAGTTGACTCATTAGAATGGCTTAAGCCTTAAATGACCCTGATCGTGTCTAAAACTTACGAAACTGAATTTGTGATCGGATCTTCGTTTTTGAGACTAAACATGAGAAATCTGGATATAAATGAACTTAGTATCATTCTACATTGAAGCTAAATGGTTTTTCACACCTATGTCTATCCTGAGGCCTGTTTTTGTAAACTTTGGAGTTCCAATGCATAATCTCTTGCCTCTACTTGCTGTTTAAGTCAAAGTATGTCTAATGTCTTCCTTGTTTGGCTCATAATGAGTGACATGAATACTTTAGGACTTACATTGGGACCCCTTTACTGTATTGTGACATGGTTTTTGGTCAACATCAAAATAGGTCAAGGGCGCATCAAAGCTTTTTCCTCGGCACAACGTACCACGAGGACGTGGACCCCCCGCTTATTTAAAAAAGTTTCCTTTTTATACAACCTCTTGTTCTTGCTCCTCTTTCTTGACTTCGGGGTCGTCACCGTTATCCCCCGTGCCATTTCGATCCGTTGAGCGATTCCAATGCAGGAATTCTAATTCGACTGGTCGTACCTATCCAATCAATAATTGTGTGTCCTGCTGGGAGTAGAATTCAAGCTTGTAAAAAAAGGGGTCCAGAAAAGTGTGGCTGATATGCTAATTAACATGTGCTATGCATTAGAGCATTTCTTTTACTTGCTGTGTCTAGTGACCTATCTATCTTGCTGTGTCATTCTCATTGTTGAATTCCGACATGTGTTTATCAGTGTATGTGATTTACCGAATTTAAGAGTTAAAATTTAGGGTATAATTTCATGATATAATGTGAGTTTAAGGGGATATAAGAGGGTATGCCCCTCTTGGAGGTTTTTCCCTCTATATCCCTAAGTATATGAGTTGTATATCTTGTATATTGAGTTTCCTATAATTAACAAATTCCTGAAAAAGCATTGTATACAAGCGATATGTTTGTGTATATCACAACCTTTATACTTAGAAAAAATTTAAGATGAATGAGGGAGTATATCAGTGATCATATGAGTGTATAACATGTATATTACCCTTCCACACCTAGAAAATTTACGAGGGGAAACTATTGTGGGCTTGTTGATGGGCCTGGCTTGGTGGACTAATCATTGGTCGATTGTTGCCCATTATTCTTGGGCCATTATTGTCGATTAGTCTCTTTATTATTACTAAGGGGCTTAGCCCAAAGTTGTAATTTATTTTTTGTCTTTGTAATAATTATTGTAGTTTAAATTTTCTATACTTAGTTTAATTATTGGATGTATGCTAATGTAATTGTATACCCTTTTGCATCTTATACCCCAAAACACCGTTGGTGGGGTCCCAACGAGGCCCATTCACGTATCTTGATTGAGTCAACCTCATTATGGACGGTCTAAGCATTTGGAGCATTATTTGGAGCGGATAAATTTTATACGCATTTATTTTGTTGGGCTTGGTAGGCCCAACTCCCCATTCTTTATTATTTATTTGGCAAAATTGATGAAATGTGTTTATTGGAACCCTTAAAAGATTATCTCATGTTTAAAGTCGCCAAAACTCAACTTTTATACCATGCAAAATTGATTTTTGGAAAATTAATGTACCTTGCAATTTTTAAAAAAATAATAACGGACTGATTTAGTATAATTCGGACTAAAAATGATCAATTTTATAAACTATGGGGCTGATTTGGACTTTTTTTTTTAAAACCTATGGACTATTGACTATATGGACTGATTTAGACCCATTGGACTGATTTGAGCTTCCAAAACCTTGGACTAACATTGACTAAAAATTCTAAAACTTAAATATAGTTGACAAATGGACCATAATAGTATGCCTTAAGCTATTTTCTACACTTAAATAAAACTCTTTAAAAAACTTAAAACTTAAACGGGTGAGCTTACGTAGTGTTCTACTTAGGTTAAACGCCTTCGGGTTTTAACCTAGGTGTTCTGGTCCCGTCCAAAATTCTCAATTTTAGGAAAAATCTACCGCTTTTATCTTTTGAAAATGTTGTATTTTTGCATGAATGACTAACCTTTTTATTGCGGGAATCTAAAGCAAAAGCAGTTTTTATCAAAAATCATTTATATCTACAAGGCATACTATTAGAACCCGTAAGTTAACTGTATTTTATGGATCCTTAATACCGGGGTGCCTAATACCTTCCCCGGGAGATCACCAAAACACTTACCCGAACTTTTGTTAGATTTGGATTTTTTTAAACTTTAATCTTTTTGAATGAACCCTTTTCAAACTGATTTTTTTAATTTCCTAAAAATTAGGTGGCGACTCTAAAATTAAGTCCATTTAGAGCACCATCCACGTAGAAGTATATTTTTTCCTTTTTCCCGGTATGATTGACAACCGTACTTCCCCGGGACACTTTTTTTTTTTAAATGAGGCAATTGCAAATATGAATCGGAAAAAATAGAACCGGTACAGATGGTGACTCCGCTGGGGACAATTTAAGGTTATAACCATAAGGGTTCTAATAATTTATGTGTTTGCATGATATAAATTGTTTATGTGTTTAAATTTTCGCAAAATATAACTATCATTCATGCATGCATACTCCGCCACTCCTGGCATTTATTTTATATTTTTCCAAGGGTGACGACGTGGGATGAGCTACGGTCATATCTTCACCAAAAAAACCTTTTGCTATATTCTTTGGAGGTCTCTAAGGTCGAGTGGGCATGCGGTCATCCCACAGCCTTAGAGAGCCCACTCCCAGCTTGTCCGCTTGGGTAACCTGTGTCATTTGCTTAAAAAACCACTCTAAAATAGTTAGCGCAGAGTAAAGCCAAATCCTTACTGATATAGCGCATGCTGACCATAGACCGGTTTTGGCATCTTAGACCTACTTGAATCGGGCAGGATTATGTTCGGATGGATGGTGTAAAAACCTAAAGGCACTAGATCCCACTATTTGCTATATGGAAGCATTATTGTGCCTTGTGTGAAATGAATTATTATTCCTTGGGGGGGGGGGGGCACTAACAGTATTGTCTCTTGTAGATGTCTCCTAATGTGCAGTTTGGTATGATTATGGGTCCACCACCAGGTTTAGTGATATGGTGGGAAGGTTTGACTAATGATCAGAAAAAAGAGGTAAAGGGTTGCATAGGGCATCTGCCTTAGTTGATGAGTATGATTGGAGATCTGGGTCTGCTAGAGATTATTACTGGTTATTGGGACAACGACGCAATGGTGTTCAGATTTTGAGAAATAGAGATGACTCCCACTTTAGAAGAGATTAGTGATGTCTTGGAAAGCGTAGGAAGCTCTAATAGGTCCAAAAAGAAGTTAGCTCAAAATATCCTTATCCCTCACAAACCTACCCCAAAAGAAATCAAAGACATGTTTGCTGTCGACAAAGCCGATTGGGCACAGGGATCCACTATAGCCTTTAGAAAGTTATATGGGAGGTATTCATCCAAACAGGGGTACGAAAACCACATCTTTGAGTTTTCTTCACTCCAGTCCTCAGAAACTAACCAAACACTAGCCTTTATCACGTGCCTATTGGGAACCATGGTTTTTCCACTAAATGCCTCCCTAGCTATTGGCACCTAGGTTGTCTTTGTTGCCCATGCTGTTCTTAGGGGGGTTACAATGAATGGGCTTACCAAATATTTTGATATCATCCCTATTATCCTATCAGATATATACCGAGCTTTGGGAAAGTGCCGCAACCATTATTACTACTTCCAAGGTTACAACCTCTTAGTCCAATGGTGGATACGTAAGCATTTAGATAGGAGCGGTTTATCTACCCGCCGAGATTCGACCCTGAGAGAGGATGATTTGGGAGTCGCCGCTATGCCTTGTGGGGTTCAAGATAAAAAAGGATGGGCTCACATCTTTTCCAGACTGAGAGAAGAACATATCAGGTGGAGAGTACCTGATTTTCATTCCAAGACTATTTGTGTTAAGAGCCGTAGACATCCATATTTACCGCTTATGAGCATTAGGGGTGTCACGACCCAACCCCATAGGCCGCGACTAGTGCCCGAGCTGGACACTCGTATACACACCTGTTAGCTGTAATCAGCCCATAACTTGCATAATAAAGAACTTATATAAAAAGGCAAGACGTCGCCTCAAAACTGTCACATATATATACATATCACGGTAACCTGTCTCCTGAGGAGTTACAACTCTCAACAGATAACATCGTACATAAGCCGGCGAGGCTATCATAACATGTGGGAACGTCCTAACTATATACATGCAAGCCGACAAGGCTACCACTACATACACAGATCCCAAAACATATATATACATACGCAAGCCGACAAGGCCGCCACTACGAATGGAAACGTCTCAAAACATAAGTCATATATACACAACTAAACAACAACTATATACAAACCCACACATATCTCTACGTACCTCTAAGAGTATTAACGACAACATAGGACGGGACGGGCCCCCGCCGTGCCCCGAATGAACACATATATACAACGAAAGGATCTATACCCAAAAGGCTAGGCTCCGGACAATGGAGCACTCCAAGATAGCCGAATAGATATCCTAAGTCGGATCACCAAAGAAAGAATCCGTACCTGCGGGAATGAAACGCAGCCCCCCGAAGAAAGGGGGTCAGTATGAAATATGTACTGAATATATAAAGCATGAAATATAGTAAACAGGATTATAACCGAAATAAGAAGTACAACAAACGAGTACAATAACCAGAATACCAAAATGTTTGCTTTTGAAACACAAATCATGCATGTCAATATCACATATATCATATCCGGCCCATTATAGGACTCGGTGAACATGGTCGCCACCCCGTCTTTGGCACCATAACACAGCATACTCTAGAACACAGCATAACTCCGTATCACGGCATAACTCCGTATCACAGCATAACTCCGTATCACAGCATAACTCCGTATCACAGCATAACACTATAACACAAAGATAACACCATAATATATATATATATATATATATATATATATATATATATATATATATATATATATATATAGTACCCGGCCCTCTAGTGAGGGACTCGGTGAAAGATGTAATAACATACCCTGCGGACTCGGTGAAAGATGTAATAACGATGCGAGTAGTGAGTAACTATATGCATATAAATCATCTTTTAAGACTCAATAGATAAGTAGACAAATCAACGCTCGAGTATCAGGATGACAGTCATACTCAGTACTCTTTGAATCTCATTATGAACTATATCAAAATAAAGCCTCAGGGATCATAACCATGTATCAAATTCATACGAGACAGCTTATAAAAGTTATGGTCATTAGTCATTATAAGTTTTTCAAGAATAGGAACTTTTACGTATCGTTTACTATCCAATCATATAGAAACTCAAGGGCAGTAGCTTGACTATATTAAGAATTCTAACATCAAGAAGTGAATAAGAATCATCAACATGCTCGGAACTTATGAATAGAGTTACCCCAAAGCTCATATCGTATCTTCCTTACATCTAGGACATGCCAAAAGAAAGAAAGGATAGGCTTTACATACCTTTAGCATTTACTCGCAACACAACACGTATACGCTGCCCAATAGTATCTCAACCTATATTAAGACGTCAAGAACTACGATTAAACTACGGGGGATTCAAAACGTATTCTAATGTTAGTAACTCCTTTCTTACATAATTAGACGACGTTTCCTTATATTCAAACCAACTATATACAACCAAGCCAACATCAATGATTATCCGTTCAAGTATCAACCCGAGACTATTCAAACATGACTCGAGAACACTCCGGACAGCCCGTACAACACTCCAAAATAGCCCAACCAACACACAATAGAACATACAATCTTCCAAGCTTAACAAGAACAACAACAACACATTCTTTTCTTCCAAATTCATGAACTATACCAACAACCACACGTTAACAACATCATTTACATAAATGCAAGAAACTATATTAACATCATATTAGCTTCTATAACAGCCCACAAACAATTACAACTCCAAATTGAACCATTAAATCCTTCATTCTCATCATAAAATCCATAACAACAACAACCAAAATACCAAGTAAAATCAATTCACCATTTCTTACACAAACAAAATTTCTACACGGCTTCAACACTAACACACATAGTTCCATGAATTTCATTCATTTCTACACACTACAACACGCTCAAACCATCCTCAATACATGTAAAAGAAGATTAAACCTTACCTTTAACACTTGGCTTCTCAACTTGGCTAGAATTTGTGCCTTGAATTAATACTTATTCTTGTTGCCCTAGGATAAATCCCACGTTGTTATACACCTTCTAAAGATTTTAAATGCTTGAAAAAAAATTATTTTTTGATCAATACTCAAGAACTTCAATCTCGGCCAGCCATGGCCGAGAGTCTCTCTCTCTATCTCTTAAGCTTTTCTTTTGTTTGTGAAGATGATAAATGATTCATTAGTCATAAATTTCCCTTTTTACATGCCACACATGATGGTGACACATGTCCAACCTTGACATGTGTCCCATTATCCTCCATGAACCAATCACATTTGGCCATATGTTGTGGGGCCCACTTTGTGGTCCAATTAGGTTAATTAATCATAATTAATCACTAATCCCCACTTGATAATTTAATCATGGTTAATTAATCCCTAATCTCCATTAGTATTTTCATACCAATTAAAAGTTATAACAAGTGCATTAAAAATATCGAAGGTTAAAAGTCTTACCTCGGATCCCAAAATAGTCTTGTCCTTAACTTATGTCGATTAGCTTAAAATATCCCAATGTACAAAAATACGGGATACAACATCCTTCCCCCCTTTAGAACATTCGTCCTCGAATGTTAAACTAGTCTCATAGGTCTTAGAAAGACTTCGGGGAGTCTCTTTTATTGTTATAACATATAGCTTTATTCACCAATCAATATAATCAACGAGGTGTTTAGATTACCCCGTAGGCATAGGAAACAAGTGAGGATATTTCTTCATCTCCTCTTGACTTCCCAAGTCATCTCCTCCCTATTATTATTTCACCACAATACTTTAACGGAGGCCACATCTTTAGTACGCAACTTCTCACTTGGCGATCCAAGTATAGCTATAGGGTTCTCTCGTGCAATAACTCCTCCGTTACACTGGATATCATCCACTCTAGAAGGAATACCTTTGCGGAAGGTCACTACTAATTCGAATAATTGCCTACCTGGGACAATCCGTAAGGCCCAATATACCTCGGGCTAAACTTTCCTCTCTTACCGAATCTCATTACACCCTTCATGGGTGACACCTTCAAGAATACCCAATCACCAACCAGAAATTCTAAGTGTCGACGTTGATTATCTGCATATGACTTCTGTCGACTCTGGGCTGCTAACAACCTTTCCCGAATAAGTTTCACTTTATCAACTGCCTGCTGAATCATATCTGGGCCAATTAACTTTGTTTTGCCAACATCAAACCAACCAATAGGTAACCTGCACTTTATGCCATACAGAGCCTCATACGGTGCCATCTGGATGCTAGAATGGTAGCTATTATTATAAGCAAACTCAATAAGTGGCAGATGATCGTCCCAGCTACCTCAGAAATCAATAACGCAGGCTCGCAACATATCTTCTAGCGTCTGAATAGTACGTTCGGCCTGTCCGTCAGTCTGAGGGTGGAATGTTGTGCGAAGATTCACCTGTGTCCCCAATCCTTCCTGGAATGATCTCCAGAAGTTAGCTGTAAACCGGCACCTCTCGTCCATATAATAGATGTGGGAACTCCGTGAAGTCTCACTATCTCCATAATATATAATTTTGCATAATTCTCAGCTGAATAAATAGTCCTGACTGGAAGAAAATGGGCTGATTTTGCCAGCCTATCTACAATAACCCATATAGAATCATACTTCCGTGGAGTGCGAGGTAAACCTATAATGAAGTCCATATTAATGGAATCTTTCCAAGTCGGAATCTCCTCTCATCTTAATAATCCAGCGAACTTCGATCACTCGATCTTAACTCTTAATCTCAAGCAACAAATTTGGCTATCATGTCCTTCTTCATGCCATCCCTCCTATAAACATTACGAGGTCATGATACATTTTTATTAGACCCCGGATGAATAGAATAATGAGCATAATTTGCCTCTCCCATAACCTGTTGCTTGTTCGCAACTCGTCTACACAAAACCATTTTATAATCGTCTTAACTCCACGTGTGTGACCTCGAATGGGGCCTTTATCTCGTGTCATTTCTTTGTCTTTAATTCAAACTCTTCTCCTTGTACCGAAGTCGCTTTTACCTTTCTTTCATGACATTATGTTGCAATCTTTACAAGAATATGCGAAGGTGCTCCACTACCTCCGGAAGCCAAACGAACTCCAAAACTAGTTCAGCTGAATCTCATGTTTTACCTTGTATTCTTCTCTTATTCACTCTATCGGGATAGATGTTTAGTTCAACCATAGGGGATTTTCTATTTCTTCTCCTTTGTTACTCATTCTATCTCGCAATATCATTAAACAACTCTTTACATTTTTAGCCTTTGTAAAGCCATCCATAAATGGCATTGCTATCCCTTATAATATCTCTTAAGTCACTTGGTACAATTACCTTATCATACAAATATTCGTTCTTTTGCATAACTATTCTTATACAATTTGTCATAAGTATATTCAAAGTCTTAGACATAGTCTTTCCGTCTCTCAAACACCATCCTAACTATCTATCCATTTGAAACTCACTTGTCCTATTTTGTCATATTTCTTTCCCTTCCTTTATTCATCTCTTTGACTTTAAGCATTTCCTACAAAATATATCTATTCCCTCAATTTTTTCCATCTCAAGTTGCATTTTCCTCGCTAGCTTCCTTCATAATATCTCTTAAGTTATTCAATACCATTCTCTTGTCATACTCTTTCTCTTTATATTCCTATTTCCAATCATCATGTCATCCAATCTCTTTTTCCAATCCACTTGATTACCATCCCATATCCATACCTTTCTTTATAATATATATAACTTGATTGTCCACGTACATAGCTCTTGACTAAATCACGAAGCATCCTTTCCATATATTGTGCAAAATGTTTCCGATCTCACCCTTGCAGTTCTCTCACCCGACAACTCGTCCAAGGCCACATTCCATTCATTCCAATCAATAATAATTAGTACTTGTCCCTATTTCATCCCGATTAGGCAAAGACTTTTATTCCGACGATAAGTGTCCAAAGTTCTCTTGAAATATTATCTTTGTCCCAACCTATATCATCTCTCGTTTCTTTTGATGAATTTATATTACCCATTTCCCTCTCAAGCCTACAGCTTTGTCCTTTAAGGATTCCACTATTTTCGAGGTGAAGTCGTGTGCACGCAGATTTCCTTTATGCCTTATGCCTTTTTACCCTTGTTGTGTAACCAACACGGCTTCTAACTTACTCAAAAATATATCATGTTCGTCTTAATAATGGTCTTATCATATCACCATGTCGTCTACACCCTTCACACCTTTAAGTTCATAACTATATATTCCCTTTTTTTCCATACTCGTACTCAATTAATTACGTCTATCTTGGGTGTTCCTTTTAGAATTCCCTTATCATTTCTCCCGTCCATGTCTATTTTTTATCCTACACACGAGAAATATTATGCTACCTCCGTATCATTCGGAACACATTACTTCCGCATAATCCTTTTTCTCATTTTTGAAACGTATTCTATTCATCCATGTTTATTCGTATCATACCGGTCATTTTCTAGCATTCATTCTACCTCATTGCTCATCTTTCTATAATCGGATCTTTCACGGTTCCGTCACTTATAGTACTCGTTTCCTCGGCTACACATGTCATGATTTATTGTTACTACGGTTATCTCGCTCTCTTCTTACTTCCTTCTTTCAATTAACTCCTTTTCTTGTGCTCGCTATCATTTCCGTTATATATAACCTTTATTCTAAACTTTCCCTATAGAAGAACTTTATAAGTCTTTCTTATTTGTTCTATAGCTCGCC
The DNA here is from genome assembly GCF_029784015.1 of Lycium ferocissimum. Classification (NCBI taxonomy): domain Eukaryota; kingdom Viridiplantae; phylum Streptophyta; class Magnoliopsida; order Solanales; family Solanaceae; genus Lycium; species Lycium ferocissimum. The sequence continues at coordinate 9,753 of NW_026718558.1, read as the reverse complement.
TTTTCCGTTTCACTACATTTATATTCTACACAGATCACGTCATATCTTTTAGTCACTTTCTCACTAGGCTTTACTTATTTCATAAAAATCCTCATTGTATTCACATTATATCCCGTTCGTATTCAATCCCATACTATAATACTTCTTTAACCTTATTCACGATTCTTATTATGGGTTAATTACACTCGGTGGAGTAAGCGTACTTAACCTTTTACCCTTCCTAGTCAATCTTATCCTTAATATTTCACAAGCTGTCTTATTAATACATTCATATCCGTCACAATTCTTTTTCTTTCTCTCTACTCTTGTCTTAATCACACCATTACTTCTTTTAATTATGAACTCGTCACAATTTATCCCTGTTTATCAATTCAGTCGGTGCCTTAATATATCACTTTAACAAGATCTACCGTTTTTTAAATCATCTCTTAGTATCACAAGTCCTTTCCAAATTCTTTTACCATATCAATGTCGACCTCCTAATTACTATTACCATCAATTCAGCAATTAACTTATTTTTCGAGGTCGGCCCGCACTCGCAACTTAGTCAAATCCTATCATTACTATTGGTACAACCTTTCAAGTCATATCACAAACCTATATCTCATTCTCTTTTATTTCTAGGAAAATTTTGGCGAGTTTCCTCCGTATTTCTTACCATCTTGAAACCCTCGCACGCAGGAAATACCAACAAGCCTCACGGGGCCATATATATATATATATATATATATATATATGTGTATATATATGTGTGTGTGTGTGTGTGTGTATCATATCATATCATAGCCACACCGGGCTCCCAATATCAACAACAAGACAAAATGATGAACTTACCTCGTGTGTTCTTGTTCCCAACTCAAACCGCACCCGTTACACTTTCTGTTTACTTTTCCTTTCAATCTTCAACTTTATATTTCGATCGTACCTCAATACCTTACCCGGCATATATCTTTCATACCTTTGCTTACTGCGCGTGCTTTGTAATTTCCAATATCGTCAGTCGCCTTCTTCTGTCGATGTCGTTCTTCTGCTGAAATCAAAGGTTAGTATAAGAAATCTCGTTTCCTATGGCTTGGCTCTATCGCACGATCTTAGATATGAAAGAAAGGTAACATCCTAAATGTCCCGTAGCCTCGCGTTTATAGATGTCGTGCACAACACACCGATAAACAAGACTCTACTAGACACGGTCTCGTAGACACTCCGAGGATGAACTCGCTTTGATATCACTTTTCTCACAACCCAACCCCGTAGGCCGTGACTAGTGCCCGTGCCGACACTCGTATACACACCTGTTAACTATAATCGTCCATAACTAGCATAATAAGGAACTTATATAAAAAGGCAAGACGTCGTCTCAAAACTGTCACATATATATACATATCACAACAACCTGTCTCCTGAGGAGTTACAACTCTCAACAGATAACATCGTACATAAGCCGGCGAGGCTATCATAACACATGGGGAACGTCCCAACTATATACACGCAAGCCGACAAGGCTGCCACTACATACGGATCCCAAAACATATATACATACGCAAGCCGACAAGGCTGCCACTACGAATGGGAGCGTCCCAAAACATAAGTCATACATACACAGCTAAACAACAACTATATACAGACCCACACATATGTCTACAGACCTCTAAGAGTATCAACAACAACATAGGACGGGACAGGGCCCCGCCGTACCCCTGAATGAACACATATATACAACGAAAGGATCTATACCCAAAAGGCTAGGCTCCGGAACAAGGGAGCACTCCAAGATAGCTGAATAGATATCCTAAGCTGGCGGATCACCAAAGCAAGAATCTGTACCTGCGGGCATGAAACGCAGCCCCCCGAAGAAAGGGGGTCAGTACGAAATATGTACTGAGTATATAAAGCATGAAACATAGTAAACAAGATTATAACCGAAATAAGAAATACAGCAAACGAGTACAATAACCAGAATACCAAAATGCTTGCTTTTGAAACACAAATCATGCATGTCAATATCATATATCATATCCGGCCCATTATAGGACTCGGTGAACATGGTCGCCACCCCTTCTTTGGCGCCATAACACAGTATACTCCAGAACACAGCATAACTTCGTATCACGGCATAACTCCGTATCAAAGCATAGCTTCGTATCACAAAGATAGCACCATAACACAGCATAACACCATAATATATATATATACCGTACCCGGCCCTCAAGTGAGGGACTCGGTGAAAGATGTAATAACAGTATGCACGAGTAGAGTAGTGAGTAACCATATGCATATAAATCATCTTTTGAGACTCAATAGATAAGTAGACTAACCAACGCTCGAGTATCAAGACGATAGCCATACCAAGACTCTTTGAATATCATTATGAACTATATCAAAATAAAGCCTCAGGGATCATAGACATGTATCAAATTAATACAAAATAGCTTATGAAAGTTATGGTCATTAGTCATGTTACACCTTGGAAAATTTTGCGTTATCAAGACTATGGACGGCTTTGTATGAGCTCAGGGGAGAGAGCGAGTTACACAAGGATTATGGACGAAGATTATGTTATCTGAGCATAAGAACATATATATGACATTTGGAGAGTGTATGGAGTAAATCGGTTAACATGATCACTTGATGATAGCCCTCGAAACCATGAGTTAAGGTGGGGCCCACATGTCAGAATTTTGTAAAGGATATATTATAAGTGATACAAGTAGTACATAGAAAGTTGAGCAAGTCCTAAGAAGGACCCATAAGCCAAATATGGACATAAGCCCTCCAAAAGGACGATTTAAGGAAACGTTTTCGGATGAGTTAACTTGGAGGGGCAAAAACGGCATTATAAGTTTGGAATTTGGAAAAACACCAAGAATAAGAGTTGTAGATAATTGAAATAGATTTCCTACCATTGGTCTTGGTCCCTCACACGATGTCAGAATCAAGAGTTATGGCCATTTTAATAGCAAGACCCTAAGCTGCCAAATGGCTCCGCGGGCCCCACGTGAGAAGGTCGGTGAAACCGACCTAGGAGGGGTATAAATACCCCATAAACCCCATTTTTTCAGCATAATAACATTCTAAAGGGTCCTAGAAAATTCTCTACGCCTCCCCTAAGCATTATAGTCCGATAAATCAAGAATTTGACAAGATTACGCCAAACTAGTCTGTGAAAGGTGATTGTTCTTGCTTCTACTTAAGCTTGGTGTTGGAAAAGGTTGATGTGGCTGAGTTTTTTTTCAAGTATAAGGTATGTTATTTATCCCATCTTTTATGTTGAGTTTATTTGAAGGTCTAGCCAAATTTTAAAAATGAAACTAGTTATGGAGAAAAGGTCATAGAGTGTTGTATTGTAGTTGTTGTGTTTATGGGCTATTTTGAACGTGTTGTGGCCGTGTGGATGGACTGATTTATGCATAAAAAAATGGTATCTAACATTGTTGGCGTGTTGATGAGATTATACTCCTTGATTGGGATGGAAGAAAGTGCATAGTGTTGTTGTATGTTGAAAAACGTCGTGTGGGATGTTTATGGAATATGTTGGTATGAAATAGTGTTGTTGATGTTGGTATTATTGTTGTTGTTGATTGGTTGCTGAATTGTAATTTTGAGCTAGGCATATAAACAGGGGAGATGTTGCCCGATATTCGGCAGAATATAGAGTAGTTTGATTTGAAATTTGGAACAAGTGTGCAATAAAGAGTCTAACGTTAGTATGAATCCTTTTAAGTGTAGGCTTACGATCTTGGACGAATAAGAGTAGCTAATAAGAGGTGGAACAGGTATGTAAAGCTTATCCTTTCTTTCTTTTGGCATGTCTTAGATGTAAGTAAGCTATGTTATGATACGAGCCTGGGGTAACTCCATTCTTAAGTTCCGAGCATGTACTTACGATTCTTATTCACTTCTTGATATTCGCATTCTTAATGTAGTTGGGCTTTTGCCCTCGAGTCTTTGTATGATTGGATAGTACATGGTGCGTAAAGAGATCATTCTAAAGGGTTCTATAATGAATATGTCCCAAACTTTCATAAATGGGCTCGGATTGTTTTGATACGTACGTAGAGGATTCTATAATGATTAATGTCCGAAACTTTCATGGGCGGGCTCGGATTGGCTTGATACATGTCTACGAACTCTAAGACTCTCTTTAACGTGGTCCTAATGGCATTTAGAACGGATTTAACATGACTACCGTTTGATACTTGAGCGTTGATCTGTCTTCTTATCTATCGAGTCTTAAAAGATAATTTATGTGCATATGGTTTCTCACTACTCCGCTTGTGCGAGCTGTTATTACTTCTTTCACTGAGTCCCGGGCCAGGACACGTATTCGTGCACAACTCCACTGCATTATTCACCGAGTCCCTCACTAGAGGGCCGGGACAAGTTATATGTATAGGTATATGATGATATGATAACATGATGATATGATGATGTGGGGATGGCAGCCAGGATGGCATATGATGATTCTATTCACCGAGTCCCTCACTGGAGGGCCGGGACACGACCGAGTCCCTCACTAGAGGGCCGGGACACGTTATATGTATATGTATATGATGATTTTATTTACCGAGTCCCTCACTAGAGGGCCGATACACGTTATATATGCATATGTACAGGATGATTATTCACTTATGTTTCTAAGTCCCATAATGAATTGGATATGATATTGACATGCATGATTTATGTTTCAAAGGCAAGCCTTGTGGTTTTCTTTTATTGCGTTTGTTTTCTATGCTCCTTATTTCGGTACGATCCTGTTTATTGTATTTCATGCTTTACATGCTCAGTACATATTCCGTACTGACCCCCTTTCTTCGGGGGGCTGCATTTCATGCCACGCAGGTGTATACAGATGAGTCGAGAATATTAGTAGAAGATGTTCACGGATTAGCGAGCTCCATTTCCTTTCGGAGTGCTTAACGAGTCGGAAGTATTTATGTTATGGCATCTTGATTTATGTTAGAGACTTTGCAGACAGTCACGTATAGTACGTGTCGGGCTTGTAAGCGGCTCCAGTAAGCCGATGTGTCATTATGCATTGTGTTACAAGTTTTATATGTATACATTTTCCTTGATTTGGGAAAGACGAAAGGCATGTTTTTTTTAAAAGCTTACATTATGCACTCATGTCATGATTTAAGGGCCCAAATGATTATGAGTATCACGAGAATCAGCGGGTCCGCTCGGCCCAAGCAAGGGTCGGGTGCCCATCATGCCCTATCGAAAGTTGGGGTGTGACAAATTGGTATCGAGGCCGTCCTAGGGGTTGTACGCAAAGTCGTGTCCGAGAGTCCCGTTTATGGTGTGAAGTGCGCCACATTTATAAAAACAGGAGGCTACGGGCATCTAGGGTGGTTACTCTTCGTTCACATCTGAGATCGTGCCATAGAGCCAAGTCATAGGGAATGAGATTCCTTATACTAACTTTTGATTTTAGCAGAAGAATGGCATCGACAAAAAAAGGTGACTAGCGATATTGGAAGTTACAAAGCACGCAGGTAGGCAAAGGTATGAAAGATATATGTCGGGCAAGATATTGAAGTATGATTGAAATACAAGTTGAAGATTAAAAGGGAAAGTAAACAAGAAAAAGTGTAATACGAGTGCGGTTTGAGTTGGGCATACGAGGTATGTTCATCATTTTAAAATACCGTTGTTGTATCGGGAGCCCCGTGTGGCCGTGATATGATATGATATGATATATATATATATATATATATATATATATATATATATATATATGTTGGCCCCCGCGAGGCAATGTTGGTATTCCCTGCGTGCATGTTATATCCCGTATTTTGTATGTCGGGATAATCCGAGTCAACCACGATAGGTTAAGGACAAGACTATTCCGGGGTACAAGTCGAGACTTTTAACCATGATTTTTCTTTACGACATAAGTTGCTTGTGATTTGCTTGGCATGGAATACTAAGAAAATTTGGGGTCAAAAGTTATTTATGGAAAGTATTTATTTCATGAAAAAGGAAAAAAAAAAAGGAAAATAGGGGCATGTGGCCGGCCACCTTGGTGTGGGCCAAGGGCCACATGGAAGCCTTATATATGAATACAAAATATGACTAATTAGTCATCTTTCTCATTTCAACACTTAGAAAAAAATTCAAGAAGCTTGGAGAACGAGGAGAAGGCCATTCGGCCAAGGGTGCAAAAATTTGAAGACCAAAAATAGCCATCAAATTTTTTTTTTCTTCTAGCAAACCCACTAATTGAAGGGTCCTTGTTAACGTGGAGTTGTTGTTTGAGTCAACAAACCGGTCGTTTTCATACTTTGTCAACCTTGGCTAAGTTGTTAAGTTGTGAAGAAAGGTAAGGTTTAATCTTGTTTTTATATGTTACGGACGGTTTATGTAAGTTGTAGTATGAAAATATGGATGAAATGCATGAAAAATTGCATAGGGAAGTGAAGCCGTGTGCATGGCTTGTAGCCGTGCATATGTAGTGTTGTGTGGGTGTAACGGATTAAATTCTATTTAGCATGTTTAGTTGTTGTAGTGTGTTGAAATGAATGAAAATCATGAAATTTGGTTGTGGGTGTGTTGGACGAATATGGGTTGTGTGGTGTAGCAAAGAATGAATTAATTTTCTTTAGTGTTTTGGTTGTTGTCGTTGTGAATTCTATGTTGATAATGAGATTCTAATGATCCAAGTTGATGTTGTAATTGTTGCGGGCTGATTTGGAAGTCAACGTGATTCCTATGTAGTTTGTATATTTATGGGAATGACATTGCTAACAAATGAATTGTTGATGTAAGTTATGAATTCGGAAGTGAGGGATGTGTTGTTGTTGTTGTTCTCGGGTTTGGGAATGATTTCGGGTGAATTGGAGTGTTAGTAGGGTTGTTTGAAACATTGTGTGAATTGTTTAAAGTGTTCTTGAATATTGTCTAAATGGTTTTGGATTAGAAATTGAACGTATGAGCATGAATATTGGTTTGAATGTAAGTGGTTGAACTGAATATAATGAATATTGTTGAATTATGTAGTAAAGGGTTGCTAATGTTAGAATACGTTTAGAATTAATTATTGATGTTGCTAGTATGTTGTTGGTATGGTTGTTGATGAATTTGGCGTAGTTGAATTCTCGGGGTGTTGCATTTACAGGGGAAATGCTGCCCAAATTTCTGTAGAATTAGGTGTTAGTTCGGTATTGAACTCTTAAGTGCCTTTACCTAATGTTTGGTATTTAATAACGTATTGTAGATCGTGGGAAGTCCACAACGTAAGTTTGGATTAGCTTGGAGAGCGAACGAGGTATGTAAAGCTCACCCTTTCTTTCTTTGGCATGTCTTAGATGTAAGGGAAATATCATACGAGCCTCGGGGTAATTCTATTCTTACGATCCGAGCGTGGTTACGACTTTTATTCACCTCTTGATATTAACATTCTCAATGTAGTCATGTTATGATCCTTGTGTCCTTTGTATGTTTGAATTTCAAGTGTTACATAAGGAATTTTGTTCTTAAAAAGATTTCGAAACTACGAACGACCGTAACTTTCACAAGAGGGCTCGGATCGCCTCGATATACTCGTAAAAGGTTCCGTAGCGTATGATGACTCTAACTTCCATAGGTGGGCTCGGATTGGTTGATACTTGTCCGTGGGCCCCCGAGACGTTCCTTTGTATAGTTCTAACGGTTTGTTTGAAAGAACCTAATATGCTTATTATTCCGACCCCCGAGTATGATTACTTATTTATTTACCGAGTCTGAAATGAGGATTGTTATGCATATGATTTCGATACGCAGCTAAGATTTCTAAAGTTCGGTTTGATATGTTCCGAGAGATGTCCGAAAGGTACTTGATATAACTATTGTCCCGATTTTCAAATGATAGTTCATTTAATTTATTTCATCGAGTCTTTGAAATGATTTATGTGCATATGGTTTCTCACTACTCGCTCGTGCAAAGCTCAATATGTCTTTCACCGAGTCCCGGTGCCAGGACACGCGTTCGTGCACATTCCAATCGCATTGTTCACCGAGTCCCTCACTGAGGGCGGGACACGCTATAAATATATATATATATATATATATATATATATATATATATATATATATATATATATATATATATATATGACGATGTGATGATGTGATGATATGGGGATTGCGGCGTGATGGCATATGATGATTCTATTCACCGAGTCCCTCACTAGGGGGCCGGGACACGCTATGTATATGCATATGTATATGATGATTATTTACTTATGTTTATGATATGATCATGCATGATTTATGTTCAAAGGTAATCCTTTTACGTGCACCGTACTCATGTTCCATACTCTCTATTTCGGTACGATTTTGTTTACGGTATTCTATGCTTTACATGCTCGGTACATATTCGTCCGACCCCCTTTCTTCGGGGGCCGCGTTTCATGCAGCGCGGCATCGGGGTTTGGGTGAGCCTTGACTTAGATTCCCACTCAGCGGACTTGGAGTGCTCCTTTGTTCCGGAGCCTACACTTTGGTACAGATCCTTTTGTTGTATATATGTCTATGTCCATTCAGGGGTACGGCGGGGCCCTGTCCCGTCATATGATTCTGTTATTACTCGTAGAGGTCTGTAGACATATATGTGGGTTGTGGGTAGTAATGTTCAGTTGTGTATGCGTTTTGTACATTCCCAGGTTATATGTACGATATATATGTGTATACACGTCCCCGCGCCTTTTTGTACGTATAAGTTCCTATTACGTTTGCTATGGATTGATTGTAGTTGATAGGTGAGTACGAGTGCCCAGCTCGGGCACTAGTCACGGCCTACGGGTCTGGGTCATGACAAAAGTGGTATCAGAGCGGTTTATCCTCGGAATGTTTACAGACCATGTCTAATAGAGTCCTGTTTATCGGTGTGTTGTGCACCACATCTATAAACAGGAGGCTACAGGACATTTAGGATGTTATCTTTTCTTCTGATCTTAGATCGTGCGATAGAGCTGTATTATCAGGATGACCCCTCCCTAACGAGTTGCAATGTTTTCAGTGATGACTGCGAGGGGCGACAGCGCCGGAATAGAGCAAGTCGACGGCGGGGAGACTAGCTTCGGGCCGGAGGGTTACGAAGGCCCGTGCCCGGCGAGCCGGAGGTTGTGCCCCCCGTCGGCCGGTTCGCCACCCCATCACCATCGAGGGGCATAGAGCAGACGGTCGCAGGTCGGGGCGGCTCCACCGCCGGCTCCGAGGTTCCCGCACCGAGCCTCCGACTCCTCCGGCCCGAGGGCGGAGGATAGGGCTATGAGAGACGCGGTTCAGCTGCTCACTAGATTGGTGGCGTGGCAGGTTCACAGACATGGATTAGGAGATGATCATGCGGACAGACGTGATAGCAAGAGGGCCCGTGATTTTCTGACTTGTAATCCTCCAGAGTTCTTCGGGTCAAAGCCCGCAGAGGATCCCCGGGAGTTTATTCGGCAGATGCAGCGGACGTTGCGGTTGATTAAGGCTTCCGAGACTGAGTCTTTCGAGTTTGCATCGTATCGGTTGTATGATGTAGCTACTAACTGGTACGAGTCCTGGGAGTTGTCGAGGGGCGAGGGTGCTCCTCCAGCAGTGTGGGCCGAGTTTACAGAGGCTTTTCTTGGCCATTTTCTGCCCCCAGAGACGATGTTAGAACCCGTATTTTTGTACATGGGAACAATCCGGATTTAATTATGATAAATTAAGGACAAAATTATTTAGGGATACAAAGTCGGGATTTTTGACCTTCGATTTTATTTTGAGATATAAGTTGTGCATGAA
>NW_026718557.1:0-13594 GCF_029784015.1 Lycium ferocissimum | reverse complement strand
CCTTCGTGTCAAGGCCTTCATGCATTACGGTTTTAATAAATATTATGCTCCGTATGTTTTCCGTAAAACGTTTCGTTTTTTTTCCCAACGTTTTTTTACCCCATTTGGATTCTGCAATACGTTAAAATATGTAACATATCACAAACACATCAAAAAGACCAAGACATGCTAAAAAATAAGTAAAACTTATAGCCAAAGGGCATCGAATGTGCCATAATTTCACCTAAGACATCAGTTATACATTATTACGAACCTAAACTCAATGAAATTGGAATTAGCACATCATTAGCGACTAATTTCAAGCAAATTTAACCTTAAAGTAGAACTAAATCTCAAAATTAGACTAACTAAACTACATAGCTAAATAACTTAAGCTAATCTACTTACACAACACAAAATCACACAAGGAAATTAAGTTAATGCAAAAACGAAAATTAAATGACAGAAATTAAAAGGAGGGATTCAAATGTTACCTTTTTTTGTGAGCAACCAAACCGAACCTTTAACTGAGAGTTTTCCTTCTTCACCACTTCACCTTGGCCTCCAGTAGGTGGATGAAAGCAAAAAGAAAAGAAAAAGGTTTTAGGTATCCCGATCGAACTTCAAATTTTCTTGAATACTTAGGAAAATTCGAGCAATAGCACTTAGGGGTGGGCGTTCGGGTCATCGGATTGGATATGAAATTATCGGTTTGGATATTCGATTTTTGGATTGAAGAAATTACAATCCAAATCCAATACGAATAAGTTCGGATTGGATTGGATATTTTAAGTTCGGTTTCAAATTATTCAATTTGGATATTTCGGATTTTCGGATTTGACTCTTGAGAATTGGGGCAAACTTATTAGGAACGAAATTCATGTGTTACTTCTACAGAGGTAAATCTAAATCATAATTGCTCAGTAAAAAAGCCTTCCAGTTCAAATTAGCATTAACAAATCCAAGTCATGTCCAACATAGTAAATCCATACCAAATAATAGCTTTCTGGAAAAGTGGAAATGAACAAAATAAAATCTAAGTAATCATCTGGAAAAATAACAAAGAACTCTGTCGTGGGTGACACTGATGTGAGACTTTTGAGACTTGAGATGTAATAAAACCCAATATTATAATTTATTTAGTAAAGAATTGTCTATTGGACTTAATATTTTAATGGCTAGGGCCTTAGGTACTAATCTATTGGACGTTTAGAAATTAGACTTATTAGTACTGGGCATATATATATAGGTAGGGCAAGATATAAGGTATAAAAATTTCAAATTTTCAGATATACAAAAATCCGTAGTACTAAATCCATATCCAATCAAAAATCCATAAATTTTAAAAATAAAATCTGAAGTCTAATCCATAATCCAAATATCCAAACCAAATATTTAAAAAGCTCGGATTTCGATTTGGATTTCAGGTTGGCCCAAACTGTGCCCACCCCTAGTAGCACTAGTTCAATCGAGGTATTGCCCAATGTGATGTATCGTTGTTCAGTAAAGGATGGGGTTCTTGTATAGAAGCCCAAAATCTCAAAAGCTAGTGTTTCGAACCGATGTGGGATGAATTTCAAAATCCCAAATTCCTCGTGGAATGCATGGATCAATTTCAAATCCATAGAGAAGACAAAAGCAATTAAAGTTGAGCAGAGTTTCACAAGAGAAAGGTAGAGAAGGGGCTAAACTGTAATGACCCACTAGGTCGTTATGGGCATTTTGACCATTTTTCCCTTGCTAGTTGCTTTCCGAGACTAGGAGTGAGTCTAGTGATAACTTAAGGAGATAGAATTCTGAAATAAAGGCCTTTGATTTTATTTGTGCATTTGTTTGAAAACTTGACTTATTTTCGTTGGGGGGGGGGGGGGAATTAGTAAATTTAACCTCCGTTGGGAATTCCAAGGCCACGGGTGAGTCCATAGCATGTTTTTACTTTGATGTGCATGTTTTTTTTATATTTGTAGGGCCTGGGGTTGATATTGGGATTTTGGGTGGAAATCTGGTGAAAAACTCGAGCTCACTGGTCGGATAGGACCGCTGCAGGGGGTGTACTACTACTACAGCGAGTCCGCCGCGGCGGTCGCTGGTCGCCCCCATGGTGTTTCAGGTTAAATGAGGTCCGCAGTAGCTGTGGGGTTTTCCGCTATAGCGAGACCGCTGCAACGAAGAGATGACTGCTGCAGCGGTCGACGGGAGGTAGAAACTGACTTTTATATCACAAAATTCGAAGCCATTCCTCACATAACACCAAAAGAGTTCCCAAAAACAGTAAGAAGAAATTTTCTAAGGCTAGGGCATTACTCCTCATTGAAGGTAAGTTCTAATCTCTACGTAGTTCATTCCCTATTCTTCTTTAAGTTCCATGACTAGCTTAAGGTCCTCTAACCCTAGAAATAGCAAACCCTTGGATAATGAATGGGTTGTTGATTTTATTATTATTTATTCATCTAAGAGTGTAGAGTATCACTTTCTAGGATGAGAATTGATTACTTATGGTGGAAATTGCATATTGAGACTTAGGGTTCTAATAAAAATGAGAACTTTAGCATAAAAACTGCTTGAAAGGGGTTGAATCGATTCGAAACCCATGAATTGGAATAGTATGATTGTTGGGATTGAAATAATGATAAGTTCATCACTACATGATGGTTTCGCAATTTGAAAAGGGTAGAAGTAATTGGATTTTCCTTCCCAATTGTTGTTCTTGTTAGAGTAAATAATCCATTACTCACTTAACATTATATTGCTAAACTTGAACGTTTTGAAGCTTTGTGAAAGGGAAAAGCTATTGCCGAGTAGCTTGCATTGTTCCAGTTTTGCATCTGAGGTAGGTTACGATCTACTTGAGTTAGACTTTGATTAGTTGAATGTATATGTAATATAATTTATAGGAGAAAGAACGTATAGGTCTTCGTACATGAAGTCTGGTTGGAAATTCCTAGGTTGGTACTGGTTGGTTGATTATGTGAGCTTGTCGCCATTACTTTATGCACTGAAACCTGAGGTGTAATTATTTTGTTATAAGAAGTAAGGAGTTCATATATACTCTTCTTGTTGATTGAGATGATTACATATTCACTATGTTGGTGAGTTAATTTACTTGAGTCTTAATATGACTTGTGGCTTGATGCCTTGTAATTCTGGACATGATATTGTTAGCTGATCATATTCCATATTGACTGTTGGACTGGAGTTACGTTGAGATTCATATTATGATAAGATACAGAAAGAATGCATATAGAAAGGAACATTTGACAGAGGGTGAGGATGTGGCCTAGTTATGGACTCGTGATCCGAGGTCAGTTCTGGAGTGAGTGATACATGGATACCTTTTTACGAAAAGTTTTACCTTTTTTAAGCAAGTATGTGCCATTTTGATGTGTTTTTATTGTTTGGCAGGTAATTGAGGAGTTAAAGGACAAAAGCACTAAAATTGCATTATTCAGCACTGATGATGAAGTTTTACGGGCCGTATAATCTCATAGGGACCGTAACTCTGATCGTAAATAAGAAGATGTGAAACAAAATGTTGAAGAAGAAAGATGGTAAAATACGGACAACTTTTATGGACCATATCTTGTGATGCGAGCCATATTTCAATACTTATTTTAGCATATTTCAAGTAAGACAAAAAGTAAAGTTTTGAAGATGAAGAAATACGCCCAAGTGTTACGGACCGTATCTCAAATTACGGGCCATATAACATGATCGTGAATATTCACTGAAGACTTGAAGAACTTCAACCGTATAACTTTATACGGTCCGTATTTTATTATACGGACCGTAACATATGCCGTCAGGGACTTAAGTGTAATTTTGTAATTATATGTTTTTGAGACCTTATAAATAGTTCCTTGTAGGGTTTTTTTTATGAGGAGTCTCAGTTTTAGACTATTATTCCCTTGCATTGAATACTCATATTTTTTGAAGTCTTTTTGGAGAACAAACAATTGCAACTACATTCTTTCAATTCCTATCAATCAAAAGTAAGCATTATGATTTCTATTATCTCTTATCGTTCTTCTTCCACTATGAGTAGGCAATTTCTCTACTAAGGTTGTGAACCCTAGGATGGGTGTTTTGTGATTGGGAATTGGGATTGATATACACATAATGGATTGTTAGGATTTATTTATTCTTTGTTCTTCGTTCATAATTGATGGTTGCAAACATTGATTAAAGCTATAAACTTTGCTTAACTTGGGAAAGTGAGTAGGCTTTGGTAGGAATAAATAACAAGAACTCAAGGCATTAACCTTTTCTTAATGAATTCACTTAGGCATAAGAGCAATTCACTTGGCACGAATTAATTGTTCTTCATATACACTCTTTTATATTTGGGAAAATCATAAGGAGAAATAATCTTTAACTATTGAGAAACATTAGAGATTCGATTGGAGGTTAAGTGCATTCTTATAATGATCCATTAGAAGTATACCATGATCAATCACCATAGCATACACTTTATCTAAAGGGGGACACAACCTTGGTTTCTTTTACCATATATTACAATCCAAAGTAATTAGTTAGCAATCAGTCATAAACAACCAATCTTCTACAAACTCAACGGAATAAGAAATTAGACCTTAAGAAAGTACTCTATGACTTTAGTAACCATTTCATACCATATTCCCTGTTGGATCAACCCCAACCTAGCTGGGTTACTATATTTGACATCGTCCTCTTTACATCATTTAATAGGTGCAATTTGAGCGTATCAAATTTTGGCGGGGAATATGGTTGGGGAATACAGTTTTGAAATTGGAGGATGATGTATATAGTAAATGATGTAAAGCAGACGATGTCAAAACCGTATTCCCTAGTAAAGACTTCTATTGAAATTACTAAATAGTTTATGCTTTACTTAAAGTCTTATTCTATTCTATCACACCTTATTTCCTATATATTATGATCCAGGTGATTATGCAGAACAATAACAACCGACATGGAGCTGCTGGTAACAACAGGGTGCAAGTTTAAGACCCACCTGTGGAAGTGGAGGATGAGAATGTCTTTGTTGATATGTTAGATGAGGTGGAATATGCATTTGCTATTGTTCCACCAAGGATTAATGCTGGAAACTGCAAGATTGACTCCACTATTTACCAACTGCTCAAACTTGAGGGGTATTTTTAGAACTCTACTGATGATGACCCTCATCAACACTTGAAGAACTTCATGGGTGTGTATGCCCAACATATGCAAAATGCAGTTCCAGATGATGCTATTCGACTAAGAGTTTTCAAATATTCTTTAGCCGGTGAAGCAAGGGTTTGGTTTGAGAAGCTGCCCCATAACACTATTCATACGTAGGGCGAGCTTGTTGCTATTTTTCTCAAGAAGTGGTTTCCGCCAAGCAAGAAAGCTGAAATTTGTGACAAGATTTATAATTTCAAACAGCTTTCGAGGGAACAACTATTCAGAGCTTGGGAGAGATTCAAGTAATAATTCCAGTAGTCTCCAAATCATGGTTTTTCCAGAAAATATATTGATGGAGAAGTTCTATAAAGGGCTAGATCCGTTGACACAAGCAGTCGCGAACAATGCAACTGGCGGGTGCTTTGTAGACAAGACATATGGCCGAATCACTTGCTTGATAAGCTTACTACTCACAATCAAGCATGACATTTGGGTGGTACTGACAGTGTAGCCTATAGAGCTCCCATGATCCATAATATTGTGAAGGAGAACCAAGAAACTCAGCAGTCTTTAGCTTAGATAGCGAGCAATATTTCTTTGCTAAAAAAAGACTTGATGAAAAGGAAGCAAAGAAGGTTAATATTGTTGAAGACATCCCGGGCATGCCAAAAGGGATGTACCAAGTTCAAGAGAGTCTATATCAAGAAGGGCCTCCTATGCAGTATAAGGATGCTAACTGTGTCAATATCTCTCAAGGGGGTTACCAGAGGCAGAATTACCAAAGAAGCTATCAGAATCAGACTCAGATCAATGGAGACCTTAACATGGACAAGATAATTACAACAACAACTATGGTGGCTCAAACCAGGGAAACTACAACAATAACAATAACTCTGAAAATAGGAGTTCCAATCCCTATATTCCGCCAAAGGGTCAGTCGACTGAACAGGGGAGTTCCAAGTTGGAAAGCATGCTTGAAAAGGTGCTAGCCAATGATGATAAAGCAGATAGAACATTGAAGGGGCTGACAGAAATAGTGGGATATCGCACGTCTTCCATTCAGAAGCTCGAGCCGCAGATGCAAGATATTTCCAGGGACCAACACCCTCCATAAAAGGGAGGACTTCCTAGTGACACTATTCCCAATCTGAAGAATGGGGGAGGTGGTTTAGACCGTGTATATGCTATCAGTACTCGAAGTGGTAAGATACTCCAAAGTTGAAAAGTATGCGATTAATCTCGAGCCATTTGGTTTGTTGGTTAAGAGGCACAACTGGCATGCCAACAATTATTAACGAGGTCCACCAAGTTCCTTATTAAGTAGGTTGATGATGTTCTAGAAAGTTCGAAAGCGTAAAGGCAAAAAATGACACTAGCAAGTCAACTTAAAAGGGGCTCTTCATCCTTTCGACTCAATTATTTAAAGCACACCTCCTTTCTCGAGGGTCGCAAAGAAGACCGAAGATGCTATGCCAGATTCTCTGATCGTGGTCACAAAGGCTGTCGATGAACATTTCGTTTCTGGATGCTATCAAAGAGATGCCAGGATTAGAAAAGTATTTCAAATATTGCTGACAAAGAAGAGGTCTCAGGAAGCATAACACTGTGAGTGTGACTCACCGTGTTAGTTCTATCATATCCACCACCAATGTTTTGAAGAAGGAGGATCCAAGGGCCTTTACTATCCCATGTTCTGTTGGTCAGCATAATTTTGCTCGCGCTTTATGTGATAATGGGGCTAGCATAAATCTCATGCCTCTATCTATAAGCAATCAGGTTTAGGAATGCCTAGACCTACCACCATGCAATTACAAATGGCTGATAGATCTATTAAAAGACCAATTGGAGTTGTGGATGATGTGCTTGTTAGGGTTGGTGAATTCTTGTTGCCTGCTGATTTTATGATCCTCAATTGTATTGTTGATAGGGAGATTCCTATTATCTTGGGGAGACCTTTCCTTGCTGTGAGAAGGGCTCTTATAGATTCTGAGAAGAACGAAATGAAATTCCAAGTCAACGATGAGGAAGTCACTTTCCAAATAAGTAAGGGGATGAAGTTACTGAGTGCTTACGAAAGTGTAATGACCCGTTTCGTCCTTACTGTGAATTTTGACAAAACCCGCAACTTCGTGTAATAACTCGATTTTTTTAAATAAGGGTTTGTTTGGTAAATTTTTCTAAATGGAATTAAAAAGCAAATAGAAGAAGGAATTTAGTGGGCCATGCCCAAAAAGGGGAAAAAAAAAGGGGGACTTTAAAAGTCTGATGGCTTAACGTGAAACACTAGAATCTGAAAGGAACCAAAAGAAAAGAAAAAAAAAAGGACGAGCAAACAGAGGGAGAAAAACCAATAAGGAAAAAGGAAAAGAAAGGGAGAAAAAGAAAGGAAAAGAGGGGATAAAAATAAAAACTTTCATCCCAATTCATCAAGGTAATGATTCTAATCTTTTATTTAAGTTTATTACATAATTATGGGTGAATCTTTATGGTGAAAATATGGGAATATTTTGAGGAATTGAGAAAGTTTAGCTCTAGGATTCTTCAATCAAAATAATTGATTTGGAAGGGCAAATAGTGTCGGATTTTAGACTTTTATATATTGTTGGAATCCTCTCGTTAAAGCCTTCCCAAAAACATATGTCTTGTCGGGTTTTGAACACATCGACCAGAGGGCGTTTTCGTCCTTTAAAATTTGACTTTAACCGTTTAAGCCTCTAAAAATATAGAAGTGGTTTACCCTAAGGGTTTTGACCATTCTAAATTCGTTTTTGTGTAGTTTGAGGCAATCTGGAGACTCGAGAATGCAGTTTTGATTTATTGGGAAGTGTGCTTGAATTGTGAATTTGAGGTAAGTGAGACTTTAAACTTTGGGTACTTGCTTTTCAAAACCCGTTTTAAAAATATGTTTGTCTGCCTGGTCCATGTGTTGGGGCGAACGTGTGCTTAGCGAATTCCAAGTGGTCCCTCAAGGCCGCCGTATTTACTTTATTTTCAAATAATCTAAAACTCTCTTTATAAATTATTTTGTGATGTGATATAGCTGTGAGCCATGATATTGGGGCATTGTGTATGCTTCCCTTAGCATTTTGTATGCTTCTTAATTATATTGGGGCATTGTGTATGCTTCCCTTAGAATTGTGTACGCTTCTTGATGATATTGGGGCATTGTGTATGCTTCCCTTAGCATTGTGTATGCTTCCCAACATATTTGGCACATTGTGTATGTTGTCGTGGATTCATGGTGTTGATTAATTCTTTAACTGCTGTGTGTGACAGGTCCTTAGTGTAAATTGTGTTGAGATATATAATATACTTGATAAATAGTGGTTTGGGACTTGGTTGCTATTATATAATGACATATTTATGTGTGTAATATTTTGTGCTTGTTGTGTGTTTGTATTTTCTAACACTTATTCCAGGGGTATTTAAAGTGGCGGGTCAAGGATCTTACTGGGTTATATTTACATATAGCTCACTCCTTACCTGCATGTCCATGCAGAGGCAATGGGTGACTACGAAGCTAGTAGCTGACGAGTTTTCTAGAGTTGATCTATTGGTTGAGGTGAGCCGCCGCTTTGTTCGTGGATGCTGCCAAAAGTGTCTTTATCATTTTTTTATTAATGTCTTTTCTTTTGGGGTTTTCAAACCCGAGTGTTTTGTAATTCTCTTAGATGCTCCATGGTCTAGTGTGGGATTTGGGCAAGAGTATTTGATTAATATTTTGAGACACTAATTATCTGTAATTAATTATTATATTATTTGAGTGCTTATTTAATTTGGTTAATGCTGCAAAATTATGGTTAAGATATGAAAATGTGGTTCGCCTGGCCGGTGGTATATGCTGGGTGCCAATCACGTCTAGGAGGTATTTTGGGATGTGACACTTCGACTAACTAAAAATGTCTTCGACTCTTTAAAAATGTCTTCGACTCAGTCATACTTCTGGAAATACCTAACTTGATCAAAACCATCATGCACGTTGCATGAGAGTATTGAAATTAGACCACCAACCCGAGTAGAACTTCCATAGTGACTAGAACACCGCTGCAACGGTGGCACCGTCGCAGTGGGATTATCGTCAAAGCGGTGAATGGATTGGCCAAGGAACCACCACAGTGGCTCCTATGCCGCCTTAGCGGTGACGCCGAAGTGGTTATCAGACCACTATAGCGGTGACATACAGTGATTTTCCCTATTTAAGAGTTCATTTCGGGATTTGACCCCATTTTCTCAAAACCCTAAAGTTCAGCTACCCCTCAAACCTTTTGGGAGTTCAAATTCAGATCTTCTTGGGAATGATAATCTTCCTAACCTCTTCTAATCTCTTCTTTCACAGAGCTAATTGTTTCTAAGGCCTTCACCGAGAAAGCTAATAAAAATGGGTATCACCAATTCCTAGACCTAGAAGGATAAATGGTTAGCATGGTCTTAATATGGATTATATTGGCTCAATATCTCATATTCATCACCCTATAATGGTTACTAACTTAGATTCTCATCTTTTCTCAAATTTGTAAATGGATTCCTTCCTTGAATCTTGAAAATGAGTTTCTAAAAGATAGAGTTAAAAATGGGGACTTTACCTAGCTAGTAGATTAAGTGGTTGACTTCAATCGTGAATGGAGGTTAATAAATCACCTAGCTTTATTATAACGGGAAAAGTGGTCTTTAGTGATAAAGGCCAAGAAAATCTAGAGATGTTCTAAATTTCCAACTTTCCTTGTCAATCCGAAACTCTTGTAAACTACTCTAATGATGATTCGTATTCTTGGGTCTCATGATTGCCTCAAGTTCTTTCGTGCAGGTTACGACGTGATGAACAAATTGAAGATCCACAGATGTTCATGGCACTCGCTCAGCCTTGAGGTAGGTTACGACTTCCTGCTTGGTAGACTCCGGTTAGATTTACATATTCGTGTATTAGATAGAATGGAGAATGAATGTATAGGATTTGGAGTTGGCATGAATTCTTAGAATGGTACTATTGTGCGATTGTGTGTTCGGGCTTGTGGCCTGTAGACTTCTTAGGTTCATGTGTTGGTTTTTCCTTGAGTATTGGTGGACTTTATGTGACTTGGAAGATTAGTTGTGCAGTACTTAGTTACTATGTCCCTTTAATGAGGAGTTCTACATGATGCACGTAAATTTGTTCTATGCTATTAATAGTGAATCTTAGTTGGTATTGAAACGGATAAATGTACCTAAGATCGTGATTTGATTCTAGACTGGGTATTAGTGATTTCTTGTAAGTAGAAAGTGAAATTATCATGTATTAATGTTGATAGGCAGTAAAAGAAGTGAGGTAATGCTGTTATGTGACTTGACCGTGTTGATTATTAGAGACTATTGATATATCTTGTTCATGATAATGTGGTATCTTACTTGTTGATGCTTGATACGAGCATAGTATTCTATATGGCTTATGTAGCCTTTCCATGATATTGTTGGTGTGCCCATGATTGGTACTTGTGATATTGATCTGATCATTGACATTGAACTCATACATTGCACGCATTCTTATCCTTCATAATATACTGTTGACACACTGATGATACTTGAGGAAACACTGCGATGAGCTGAGTTCAGTTCGGATGAGAGTGATGTGAGGTCCGATATTCGATGATTGTCCCGATATCGTGGTTGTGTGGTAGCGGTATCTGAGGTTATTACCGGACCGTGAGGTACATGGACTCCTCGGCTCCCCATGGGTTGTGCTAATGAAAGTCCTCCATGGGCAAAGATCCAGAGTCTAGTTCAACCGTTGGATAAAGATCCGAAATGAGTGGTACATGGACTTCGCGGGTCCCCCATGGATTGTGCTACCGAGGCGTCGATACTTCCGTTCGGAGTATATATGTACACAACATTCCATTGCATTACATGTACTTTTTCATACATTATTGCATTGCATTGTACTTGGCTTTTGTTGTGATATTCTTGTGATGTACTTATGTTATATGGATTTGGATTGAGTATATTGAGACTTGACATAATTAGGCTTAGTTGCTATAACCATAAGCTGTGATCTTGGATTACCCTTGTTGACTGTTTGTAGGTCCAGTTGTATGTGTTGGTTTCCTAAAATTAGGTAAGTACTGAATATCGAAATGACGAGTAGACTTCGATACAAAGATTGAATAGCGTAATGATAACTTGACTTGTGATACTAGTGTAAAATTGCTTAGTGTATTGTAGGTGAGGTAAAATAATGTATAATGTATGTTGGGTAATCGGAACACTGAGGAAAAGTTAGTGAATTTAAGAACCTTAATGTTATGACGAGCGGTAGGTAATGTGCGTTGTTGACTTAGTTTTACTTACCATGCTTATTTTGTGAACTCTTTTACTGATATGTTCCTCTAACCATTGTCGGCCTATGATGCTTACTCAGTACGTATTATTTGTACGGATACTACCTGTCACGACCCGAGCTACGGGCCGCGACGATTTTTATTACTATCGGGATTCATACTATCGCCGGGAACACCGGTCATTTTACTACTTATAAACGCTATCATTATATATATATATATATATATATATATATATATATATATATATATATATATATATATATATATATATATATATATATATATATATATATATATATATATATATATATATATATATATATATATATATATATATATATATATATATATATATATATATATATATATATATATATATATATATATATATATATATATATATATATATATATATATATATACTTTGCGTATCTACGAGCCTCTACTAGAATACTAGACATCCGGACGGACGACCCCGTCATGCCCAAAACACGAATATCTGTATATATACCAAAAGAGAAATCTCGTAGGTACTTCCTAAAAATGGAGTGCTCTCAAATCAACTAGCTCCTATGAATCTAGGTCACCTCCTGTCTACTGTGGGCATGAACACGTGTCCAAGAAAGGACGTCAGTACGAATATTGTACCGAGTATATGAGGCATAAACAATAATGAATTATCAATGAAATAAGGAGGCATCAGTAAGGAGCAATCTTTAACTGACTGAATCGTAAAGTACATCATACATACTGGCTTACTTTCATGCTCATCATCATCTCATATATGCATAAATGTATAAACTGCCGACCATGTAGGTACGGTGTAATAATCATTAGCATTAGCATCATCATTAGCTCTGCGTCCTGTGCATCCCCGCGTCCAGGATATTATCTCATGCCGCCCACTAGTGGTGTACCCCATGCCATTTGGCCATGGTGTGTATAGGCCCCGCCTTGGCGGTGGCCCGCCCGCCATATAGGCGCGGTGGGATATCATCATATACTCATTACATCATGCCTATCATAACATGCTTATCATAATATGCTTATCATAACCCATCATGGTATGCTTGACATCATATACTTATTACAATACATGCATAGAGGCTCTTAGCTATTCATACTTGATCGGGGTGACGTAAGGTCGTGGACCCCCGAGATCGTTATGAGCATTCTTACGTATTCTGCCTCAACTTGAAGGAACAAGCATAAGGTGAGTGTACATAGTGATCAATATCATTAGATTACATATATTACATCATTAACTTCTTAGGAGCATCATATCGTAGGCTATGACATTTCTAGACTTTAGCTTACTATTATCATCATCGTACTCATCTCATATGTTATGTCCCGCGTTTTTGCATAATTAGAAATTATGAGAATGATTAAGACTTGTATGTTACAAGACAACAATTTGATTTTAGTTAATATGCTTATGTCGTTTGTGAAATTATTGGTGTAAAGACATCGGGGAAGGCCGAGGGCAAATTTGGAATTTTGGAAATTTGTTTCGGAAATTACAAAACGAGGTTTCAATTAATTGGGCCAAGAAAATTGGAAGAAAAATGTAAGCCCAAATGATAGGGGTGGCCGGCCAAGGAGGCCTTGGCCCAAGTTTCCTTTAAGTGGTCATGTGCCTTGCATGTGGCCATTTAAACAAGATATATATGCATGCTTGGCCATGGAATGTTCAAGAAAAATCATAGAACAAAAAAAAAATTGAAGAACAGCCATTTGGAGGCTCTCGGCCGAACCCCCACTGCCCAACAAAAAAAAATTTTCCAAGCCTTGATTCTAATCCAAAAATCTTGTTCTTCCCATATTTGTAGAGTACGCAAGACGCTCTCCAACTTGATATAATTGGTTTGGCGAAAGAGCGACGTTTGCAAAATTGAAATTTCAAGAAAAGGTAAGAATTTTGCCATTTTTGTGTTATGAATTCGTATGAATATTATAAGGATTGAGAATAGACGAGAATTCCGTAGTTTTGGAGTGTGTGTGTGCAACCGTGTGTGTGTGTGTGCGTGTGTGTTGAAGTGGCCGTGAGCCATGGTTATGAGTGAAGGAGATGAATTATGTTTTATTTAGCTTGTTGATTGCTCGTTGTGGCATTTATAACTCAAATGAATGTTTAATGAGTTGAATTGGCATTAAAG
>NW_026718556.1:0-11963 GCF_029784015.1 Lycium ferocissimum | reverse complement strand
AGGCCCCTTCGGGAGATAATAGATATGGAACTCGGGAAGTCCCTTCTCCTTAATATATAACCCCAAAACCCTCAAATAAGTAGTCTTTAAAATTAAATGAAAGGGTTTTTTCACCTTCAACGATAACCCATATGAGTCACTTGTGGGTGCAGGTAAGCCAAAAGAAGCCCATATTGATTATCTCCCAATCGGGATCTCCTTCTCTTAAAACCCTTTGAGTTGATCCCTTTCGGTTTGGGCATTGAGAAACAACTCGCTATGTCCTTTTCTACCATCCCACCGGATAAGCATCGAGGTCAGATACATTTCGTCGACCTTGGATGAACGGAATAACGGGAAAATGTCCCCCTAACTCCGCACCCCACTCGGTACACTTCCCCGGTAATCTCCTCGGATGAACCAAAGGGGGTCTTCCCTTTTGGGGCTTTTTTTGGGTGTGAATGGACCCTCGTCGCGTCGTTTTACTTTTCCCACAATCGAGATTGGGCCATCTTGGAAAGAAACCCCCGGTTTTCGAAATCGAAAAACACCCAAGACTATAGGGATGGATTTCACAAACTTTTTTTCCATGCCGTCCGGGTCCCTAAACTTATTTGAGGCTGCTCAACATTAGTTTCCCCGGGATGATAAAATATCGACTCGTAGCCCCCAATCACCCCCTTCCCCGAAATTCGCCCCTTTCCCAAAGATATTTTGGAGGCTTTTGGATGTATAAATATCAACATGAACGCCAATGAAAGTTCCATATCTTAAAGCATGAATTACCGCGGCAACTCCGATCGGGAGGGTAATTTTTTTTCCCTCTTTCGAGGCCAAGGCTGGGGTTTTAACTCGGTGCGTTAATAAAAACCCCCAACGCCCAAACATTACAATAAATAACATACCCATCGGTTCCTCGGGGAAAAGTCGGGGGAGCTATAGTCAAATTTCTTTTGCCTGGCCGCGGGCTCGTCCCCGGAACTTGCCCCCGAGTTCCCGAAAGGCCGAAA
The DNA here is from genome assembly GCF_029784015.1 of Lycium ferocissimum. Taxonomy (NCBI): domain Eukaryota; kingdom Viridiplantae; phylum Streptophyta; class Magnoliopsida; order Solanales; family Solanaceae; genus Lycium; species Lycium ferocissimum. Next base: position 10,974 of record NW_026718556.1, on the reverse strand, counting down.
TCGGGGAAACTTTTCCACAAATCTCCGTAATAACCGCAGCAAAAAAACTCCTCCCCTGGGGGTCGTGGCAGCCAATTCTTTACGGTAATTTCGGGGATCCCCCGGGGCCTGCTCCTTATGCCCCCGGAATGCCCCAAAAACCGAATTCATATTTAGGTTTTCCCTATAGCTTCTGGTTTGGGTACCCCCAATCCGTCCTAAATGATTTCGTCTCTCTTGAAAAAATGACGAATATCATCGATAAATACAATCCGAACATTCAAAACGGTCCGAATACCGTTCTCGGTCCATTCGGGCATTAGTCCCCCCAAAAAATCACTCAATTCAAATGTTTCGGGTCTGTCGTCTTTGGAATATCATTCGTACCCGCACCGTGATAGCGACCCCGGGCCCTATCTTGCCCCAAACGTATCACGACCCCCCCGGGGCGCTTGTTGGAAAACATCGTCAAATGGGTTAGATGCTAAACTTGCATAAATATAAATAATCAATATGACTGGTTTAAAGCATAATAGCCAAAATATGTCAAAAAACCCGGGGGCTTGAAATTTACATACTATAAAAGTACCTTCCGTAAAAAGGTAAAGCTAGGACCGCCAAACATAAAACGTAAACTTTAAAATAGGGAACAACCATCCCCACTTTCTACGGCCTTTAAAACGAGTATGATCATATGATAAAAGGCCCTTCCCCGAATGAATATATAATATAAAAAAAAGTATAAAACCAAAATATGGGTCGGAGAAAGAGCCCCCCGGATAGGGGGAAATAGGTGTCTAGGGTGGATTTTATAGCCCCATTTGTATGTTCGGGCATTTCGAGATAGTCGGGGAAAGTTGAAAAATAAGACTATTTTCCCACGATTTTAAAGTGTAAGGGGGTTATGGTATTGTTTAAAATTATTAGAAGATTTTTCCCCCCGATTTTAATGTTAAGGGGGTTTTGGATATTGTTTACAGTATTATTAGTAGGAAATGTTGGGAAATAAGGGAAAAAAAAGGAAAATTCGCAAATGGGTTTATGGGAAAAAATGTGGAAGTCTGGGGCAAAATGGGAATTTTACAAAAATTTCTTTGGGGATTCTTAAAGGGCTTGGCCGGTTCCTAAGTATATGCCTACAATTTTCATGGGGACTAATTGTATATATGTGTAATGTGTGGGCAAAAATTATCAAAAAGCTACTTAGTCTTCTTTAAGTTAGTTTTGAGAAAAGTCAAAAAATGGGAAAACCTAGAAAAAAAAAAATAAAGAAAGGAAAGAAAAAAGAAAAGGGGGCATGTGCCTTTCACATGCTTGAAAAACTAGATATATATTTATATGAGAGAGAGGTCATCTTTTTGTTGAAGACAATTGAAGAAAAAAGAAAAAAAACAAAAAAAGAGGAAAAAGAGGCATTCCCCCAAACGAAGAACGAGAACCTTGAGAAAAAAATTTCAAAAAATTATTATTTTCCTACTAATTGGAAGGCCCTTAGCAAAGTGAAGTACTTGTTGGAGCAAGAGAAACACCTATTCTTACTTGCAAGTTCATAACCTTAGCTATGTGGGAGATTGAAGAATTAAGAGGAAAAGACTAACCGAGTTTGGACGAATAAGCGTAACTATGAGGCGCGGCGCGGTATGTTAAGGCTCGTCCCTTCTCTTTCTATGGCATGATTCATATGTGAGATGTGTTAGTTACCATAACGATTTCTGCATTTCAAAAGCTAAGAAGTAATGGTTTTAAAATATGATTTCCTTCCTAAAGGATTCACAAATATTTTTCCAAAATATTCATTTTCTCCAAAGTCCAGAATTTTAAATTTAAGAGGTTGCATGACCTAAACAAACTATGATTTTATGATGACAATGATGATGCCAAACTTATGAGAAAATGTCTGGGCCACGAATATGTCCAAGTGATATGTTCTTACCATGAATACGACGATATGAAATGTTAAAATTTTTTTGGATAACGACTAATTTAAAGATTCCATTATACGAACGATGTCTTATGGATCCTTGCTTTATATTTCCTCACGATGTTACTCTCCATTGATAGTCTCGCCTTATATTAATAGTCCCTTCGAGGTGAGACAAAGTCATGATGACATTACTCCATAATGGAATCGGAGGTTTCCGACCTTACGTCACTCCATAAAGTTATAGCTTTTGATTGGGCTCCAATGCATGCTTATGATGGATATTGCATGAATCGGGCATGACCACCACTCGGTGGCGTAGAGGGCGGCCACGTGACTACACTCCTAGACGACCACCACCACGGTAAGCGTAGCGGGCGGCATATGATTACACCGGCCTATTTGGCCGGCACGATCCCCAATAGTGGCGCCGCAAGAGATATTTGCCCGGACGCGGAGGCCCCGGGACGCCGGCTAATGATATTATGTGATTCGAACGGAGTTATGGATGCATATATATATATAAGGTAAAGGTGAGCATGCATAATTCCGCCTCGAGAGGCGGCAGATACGGTCAAATCCTTTTTACATATCTCCTTATTATACGTTCATGTCTGCCTATTTTATTATGTTATCATTTTACGCACCTTACATACTCGGTACAATGCTCGTGCCGACCCTTCTTCGGGGCCGCGTTTCATGCCGCGCGGTACACACCCGATGATGATCGGGGGCCATTATAGAAGATGTTCCGGCGGAGCCGGCATCTCCATTTGCTGCGGAAGTTGCCGGGTCAAGAGTCCTATACTATGATGTCATGTTCGAGTTAGAGACTTTGCGGCATGCAGTCGTGGGTCTAGAGCGTCGACTTTAAAATGGTTCCACTAGTTGATGTATTTTTATTATACATTATGTTACGGCAGTCCTTATGTTTACGGACCGTGTTTAATTTTGAGAAATGACGAAAAGATTTTGAAAATTTTACTACGTATTTTACCTTCCTTCATAATTGATTTAAGAATCTAAAGAGATTAGATAGGTAATAAGAGATAGCGGGTTCGCTCGGCTCCGAATGCGGGGGTCGGTGCCCATCACACCCTAGTAAGGTCGGGATGTGACAAAGTGGTGATGTGAGGGTGGTCCTAAGGGTTGTCCGCAAAGTCGTGTCCGAGTCCTCGTTTATGGGTGTGAAGCCGGCCACATTTATAAACAGGAGGCTGCGGGGCATTTAGGAATGGTTGACCTTCTTTCTGTCATTAGACCGTGCGATAGAGCCAAGTCATAGGAAATAAGACTTCTTATACAAATCGTTGATTTCCGCAGACGCCTGGTATCGACGGAAAAAGGCGGGTGACGATATGGCAAGCAACGAAGGTAAGTTTGGATATTCGTTCTGTTACTTGGAACCGGAAGTTCTGGATGGCGGAAATGGGTCACATAGCCATATGTTCTGTGAAGTATTGTCGATATTTGTTACGTATAGATTTTGAATAGTAGTCATGGTAAAGGAGGTCCTACCAGAATGGGTACGTCTAGGAAGAAAGGAAATACGATAATACGATAAACAAACGAGATGCGACGTTTCGAGAAAGGCTATGGAATTGGCATGACGATGAAGGTGTGACCACTACCCTCGGGAATACGAGGCCCGGGACAAGAAGTAGTCATACACCCACCGGGAAGGTGAACATTCGGGCCGAAAAGGGCAAAATAGTAATTACAAAAGAAAGGACGTGTTACGAAAATGTTTCGAATCCAGAAGACTTCGACTTACTCCAACATGTAATAAAGGTCATACGAGGAAGTGGAGCGCGATTATATCAGCATTACGGCACCGGATTCTACCAAGGATTTTCGAGTTAAGCGTGCTCGGTGGAGCAATTCTATGATGGGTGACCACTCGAAGTTGGCAAGAAATTCTATAGATTGAGACATAAACGACAAATGAAAAATTAAGGTAATCTAAGGAAAACTAGGATATACGTAATGGTTGAAGATCATAGGAAGACGTATAGGACGTTGCGTAACTAGTTCGTTGAAGGGACGAAAGTGTCTCACGAAGCTAGAAGTAGGATAGGCTTCGAACGAATTTGGAAGTATTTCGGTGGGCTAGTTGATAGTAATTATATATGTATGTGTATATATATGAAGGAATGGAATGTCCCATATATGATTGTGTCGGTGGACATGTGAGTTCTAGCAACCAAAGCTACAGTGAAAAAGGCATCAATCGAGTAGGGGTACCGCAACTTCGAGTGACGAGAAGATAAAATGCAATGCGTGTTGCGAAGTAAGTTGGTATTGTTTTACTATAGGTTGAGATTAGAAGTCCTAGTATAACGATCTTAGGAAAGGAAAAGAGTGAGTAGATGGAAAGCAAAGAAAACAAAGTGTCGGAAGGAGGTGAACGGTATGGAAATGGGGACAGAGGGGTGATATAGGCAGAAAGTAAAAGAAAACTTAAGACAAGAAATTTTTGATATGTTCGGTGTAGAGTTGGGAAGAGCGATGAGAAATAAGGTATAGACGAAGACTTCATAAAAGGACTGTTGGCATGTAAGGAACCCCTTATAAAGGGGGGGGGGGAGACTATATTATATTAGCCCTGAAAAAAGGGGTCGCAACATTCTCAAGTATTAGAAACGGAAGTATATTAGCTTGGGAGCGGAGTTCAAAATATACTGGCATATCGCAAGAACACCTAGGAGAAATAACAGCAAAATGATAAAAGGTGTACCAAGAGACAGACAGGGGGATAAAAGAGAAGTCTGTAGCCACGTTAGATCGTTAAGTAAAGATTGTATACCAAAAACATGGTTTCTGCTAAGGTGCGGTGACGAAACAACAACAGAAAAGAAATGACCCGAAGGACGAGGATAATGAGTTGACACAATGAATTAGAAAAAAAAAAAACCTATGATACGAAGTAAGGACCCATGAAATGGCCAAGTGGTTCCATGATGACAAGACAAGGCGGACGATGAGAAACGGGCATGAAGGAAGAAAAAAAAAAGGGGGCGGCTAGAGAAAGGGCCCTCCCAAAACATTGCGACACCCATAAGTTCAGTTGAACATTCGAGGACGAATGTTCTAAAGGGGAGGAGGATGTTATAGCCCGTACTTTGTATGTTCGTACATTTCGAGATAGTCGGGGAATGTTAGAAAGTAAGACTATTTTCCCAACGATTTTAATGTGTAAGTGGGTTATGGATATTGTTTACGAGTATTATTAGTACGGAAATGTTGGGAAAGGATAAGGGAAAAAAGGGAAATTCGCAAAATGGTTCATGGAAATAATGTGGAAGTCTAGGGGCAAAATGGGAATTTTACAAAAAATCTTGGAGATTCTTAAAGGGCTTGGCCGTGTGGTACCTAAGTATATGCCTACAATTTTCATGGGGACTAATTGTATATATGTGTAAGTGTGTGGACTAAAGCTTATACAAGAAGCTACTTAGTCTTCTTTAAGTTAGTTTTGAGAAAAGTCAAGAAAATGGAAGAAAACTCTAGAAAAAAAAAAAGAAAGAAAGGAAAGAAATGAAGAAAAAGGAGCATGTGCCTTTCACATGCTTGAAAAGTCTAGATATATATTTATATGAGAGAGAGGTCATCTTTTAGTTGAAGACAATTGAAGAAAAGAAAGAAAGAAAACAAGAAAAAGAGGAAATATAGTAGGCATTCGGCCAAGCTTGAAGAAAACGAGAACCTTGAGAAAAAAATTTCAAAAATTATTTTCCTACTAATTGGAAGGCCCTTAGCAAAGTGAAGTACTTGTTGGAGCAAGAGAAACCCCTATTCTTGCAAGTTCATAACCTTAGCTATGTGGGGAAGTTGAAGAATTAAGAGGAAAGACTAACACTCTCTTTCATATGTTGGCTTTGGACGAATAAGCGTAACTACTAAATTCATGAAGCGGACATTTGTGGTATGGCCTAATACGCGGTGTATGTTAAGGCTCGTCCCTTCTCTTTCTATGGCATGATTCATATGTGAGAGATGTGTTAAACGTTTCCATAAGGTGTCGATTCATTTTCAAAAGCTGAGAAGTAATGGTTTTAAAATATGATTTCATGGGAGCTTCCTAAAAGTTCACAAATGTTTTCCAAAATATTCATTTTTCTCCAAAGTCCAAGTTTTACGATTTTGAAAGTTTTTAAGGACCTAAACAACGACTATGATTTTATGATGACAATGATGTATGTTGTTTATGAGAAAATGTCTATGACGAATATGTCAAGGATATGTTCTTACCATGAATACGACGATATGAAATGTTAAGATCGTTTTTTGGATAACGACTAATTTAAAGATTCCAATCATACGAACGATGTCTTATGATCCGTTTTTATGTTTCCTCATAACGTTACTCTCCATTGATAGTCTCGCTTATATTAATAGTCCCTTTTTACGATTTTTTGAGACAAAGTCATGATGATTACTCCATAAAAATGCAATCGGAGGTTTCCATGACCGATTACGTCACTCCGATAATTTAAAGATTATAGCTTTTATGATTGGGCTCACGATGCATGCTTATTGATGGATGTTAATAGTCCTTCAAGGCCTAAGGATGATTATTCGGTATGACCACCACGTCACTCCGATAGCGTAGCTTTTGATTGGGCTCCAATGCATGCTTATGATAGATGTTACACTGGCCTAGAGGGCCGGGCACGACCACCACTACGGTAAGCGTAGTGGGCGGCATATGATTACACTGGCCTATTTGGCCGGGCACGATCCCCACTAGTGGCGCTGCAAGAGATATTTACCCCGGACGCGGGCTAATGATATTATGTAATTCAGACAGGTTATGGATGCATATATATATAAAGGTAAAGGTGAGCATGCATAATTCGGCCTCGAGAGGCAAGCGTATAAGAACCAAATCCTTTTTCCTTATTTCCCATATCTCCTTATTATACGCCGTTCATGTCCCGTCTATTTTATTATATTATCATTTTACGCCTTACATACTCGCACAATGCTCGCATCGACCCCTCTTCTTCGGGGGCGGCGTTTCATGCCGCCTGTGCACACCCGATGATCGTGAGCCATTATAGAAGATGTTCCAAGGAGTTGGCATCTCCATTTGCCCTCGGAGAGTTGCCGGGTCAAGCAGTCCTATGCTATGATGTCATGTTCGAGTTAGAGACTTTGCGAGGCAGTCGTGGGTCTGTAGCGCGCCTTTAAAATGGTTCCACTAGTTGATGTATTTTTATTATACATTATGTTACAGAGTCCTTATGTTTACAGACTGTGTTTAATTTGAGAAACGACGAAAAGATTTTGAAAATTTTACTATGTATTTTACCTTCAATTGATTTAAGAATCTAAAGAGATTAGATAGGTAATAAGAGATAGCGGGTTCGCTCGGCTCCGAATGCGGGGGTCGGGTGCCCATCACACCCTAGTAGGTCGGGGTGTGATCGGATCACCAAGTCGAGCGTCTGTACCCGTGCATTTATGAAACGTTAAAGAAGGGGTCGAAGACGGAATATGTAATCGAGTATGTAAAGCGTAAATACGTAATCATAATCGGAACAAAGAATTACGTAAAATAGGTGTAATATGCAAAATATCAAAGTATTTAGTTAAAGTATAAATCATGCATAGGCTCTTAGAACTATGGTCGCTAGCCCGTCGTTGGCGCCATAACACAAAGATCACACCGAAAAGTTTCATATCTCCGTAGCCCGACATATCCCATAACACACCATAACGCCATAGCACAAAGATAACGCCAAATATAAGCGGAACCCGGCCCTCTAGCGAGGAGCGCGGTGATCCGTAACACAACATCACACCGAAATATAACATAGTGCGCACGAAACATAACCGGCCCGGGATCCGGTGAACGAGGTACTAATCATGAGCACGAGCGGAGTCGTGAGTAACCATATGCATAAAATCATAGTCATAAACTCATTAAATAAGTAAGAAATCCATATTCGGGAATTAAGGTGAAAGTAGTACTAAGTCTTTCTCGAAGGTCCTTAAGAACAAACATGGAAAAGTCGCGGGGCCCACGGACGGGTGTCAACCCCATCCGAGCCCGTCTATGGAGGTTGGGGAATGTTATACCTTATGGAACCTCCTATGAGTGTTTCGAGGCGATCCGAGCTCGTCTACGGAAGTTACAAGCGTTCATAGTTTCAGAATCTTTTTAAGAGCAAAATACTTTACATAGCTTTAGAAATTCAATCATATGAAAACATAAGTACTCTAACTTGACCATATTAAGAGAATAAGTCTATGGAGGCGAATAAAAGTCGTATACAAGCTCGGATCGTAAGAGTGGAGTTTCCCCAGGTCCATATCATAGCCTACTTAACACTAGGACATGCAAAAGAACGAAAGATTAGGCTTCACATACCTCGTCCGCTCTCAAGCTAAGTCAAGCCTCAAGTCTCGGGTACTCCAAGATGTACATAACGCAAATATACCAAACATTAGCCATAAGCATTTAGGCATTCAATTCCAAACGAACATCAAATTCTACAGAAATTTGGGCAGCATTTCCCCTGTAAATACACCAACCCCGAGATTTCAACTCGGCCAAATTCATTAACAACAACACCAACAACCAAACTACAACATCAATAATCAATTCAAAATGCATTTTAACATTAGTAGCTCTTTTTACATAACTTCAACAACATTCATAATATTCCAATATACTCATTTCAACTACTTACATTCAAACTAATATCAACGTTTATACATTCGATTACTAATCCAACACCATTCAAACAATATTCAAGAACGCTTTAAACAATTCACGCAATTTTCCAAACAACCCAAACAACTCTCCAACTCACCCGAATTCCTCCCCAAACCCGAGGGCACTACACCCATATTTCTTTCTCTCAAATTCGTGAATTACACCAATAAATCCACACATTAACAATGTCACTTCCATAACTACAAAAATTACATAAAATTCGCATTACCTAAATCAACCCATAACCAACACAACATCACTTTGAGTCATTAAACTTGCATTTTTCATCATAGAATCCAAAACGACGATAACTAGAATACTAACTAGAATTTGTTCATTCTCAACACACAAAGGGACCATTTTCGGCCAACACCATACACACACATATGGATGATTTTCATTCTTTTCTTCACACTATAACAATCAAAACATGCTAATTAGAGTTAATTCACCACTTCTAACACAACATACACATGCACGGCCAAACACCATCCACACGGCCCAACTTCAACGCAAAGTTTTCATGAATTTCATCCATTTTTTAGCATACTACAACACATATAAACCATCCATAACACATAAACACAAGATTAAACTCACCTTTCTTCACAACTTCTCAACTTGCCTAAAGTTGGCCAAGGATGAAAACGAGTAGTCTATCGCTTGAAACAACAACTCCACGTTACTAAGCACCCTTCAATTAGTAAGTTTGCTTGAAGAAATAATTTTTTTGATGGCTTGATTTTGATCTTGAAATTTTGGGAGATGGGCCTTAACACCCCTCTTTCTCTTGCTCTCCAAAGCTTCTTGATTTTTCTTGAAATTTCTTAAGTGTTGAATGCAAACTAAGATGACTAAGTCATCTTTTAAAGACCAAGTATTAATCATCCATGTGGCCATGGCCCACACCAAGGTGGCCGGCCACATGGTCCCTTATTTTTTTTTTGTTTTTTTTTTTTTTTTTTTCATATCATGATACATTTTCCAAAAAATAGAATACTTTACAAAAATGGAATTTGACCCCAAAAGTTTACTTAACATTTACATGCCAATAAAATCATACACAACTTGAGCCTTTAAAACATACAAAAGTCTCTACTTCATATCCTAGATAGTCTTGTCCCCAACTTATCGTAATTCACTTATGTTGTCCCGTTGTTCAAAATACGGATATAACATAGCACCAAGAATCAAGGTCGACAAATCATCAATCACTTGGGAGGGGTATTTATTCTTGACGGTAATTACTACACCGGTACCTATAATCAATACACATCCGAACCCATCTTTCTTTCTCACGAACAATACCGGCGCTCCCCCAAGGTGATGTCTTGAGCCTAATAAAGCCCTTCTCTAATAAATCCCTCAGGCCCCTTCGGTTCTTTCAATTACGCGGTGCCATTCCATGCCGGAGGAATAGATATAGGCCGAGTGTCCGCACATCTATCGTGAACCTCTCCCCCGCTCGGAGGAAGACCCGGAAGCTCATCTAAGAATACATCCGGAAATTCATTGACCACGGATCGACTGAAGAGTCGGTGCTCTCTCGCCTTTAGATCATGTACACGAACCAGGATGATATAGCCACTTTCGGATCATTTTTCTTGCCTTGAGGTATGAAATAAACTTACCCTCGGCGACGCCGTATTACCCGCCACTCTATAACCGGTTCCCCGGAAATTGAAACGGACTACCTTCTTTTGACAATCAACGTTAGCATAACAAGAGGCTAGCCAATCCATACCCATAATAACGTCGAACTCGGTCATATCTAGCTCTACCAAATTCGCCTTAGTGCAACGGCCACAGATAATTATCGAACAATCTCTATAAACCTGCTTGGTTATAATAGAATCCCCTATTGGAGTAGCTACCTCAAATGGTTCTATTGGTTCAGATTCTATCCCAATTTTATTAGCAACAAGAGGAGAAATATATGATAAAGTTTTTTCGAGACCGGATCTATCACCTGCGGCCTGGGAGAAGATCAATAATATACCGTCAGAATCATTAGGCGACGCCTCCCGATCCCGTCTCTACCGGCCAAGGCATATATGCGGTTCGAAGGACCGCTAGAGCCGGGACGCCCCGCCACGACCCCTACCGCGGCCTCGCCGGTGCCGACGTACCTTGCCCCGCCAGCGCATAGCCACCGAGGATGAAGATGAACCAAGAATCGATCCCCGTGAGGCCGAGCCGCACTACCTCGAATCGGCCCCAAAGCGACACAATCTCTCATAAAATGACCCCGTCGTTACAAGTAAAACAAGGCACCCGGGCACGATAACACCTCCCGGCAGTCTCCTACGCGAGGGCATCGAGGTAAGGGGCCTCAATCGGCCGGGGCCCT